>NC_055976.1:6928346-7146177 GCF_018492685.1 Alosa sapidissima
AGGCCAACCGCTTCGAGGAGGTGGCCTGGTCCAAGTACAACCCCCAGGACCAGCTGTACCTGCACATCGGCCTGAAGCCGCGCGTGCGTGACCACTACCGCGCCACTAAGGTGGCCTTCTGGAAGCACCTGGTGCCCCACCTGTACAACCTGCACGACATGTTCCACTACACGTCCACCACCACCAAGGTGCCGCCGCCCGACACCACGCAGAACTCGCTCTCCACCCGCCGGCCCAACGGCAGCAACAAGGCGTGGCCGTTCAACACCAAGCGGCCGCCCATGTCGCCGGCGTACAACAGCGAGAGCGGCAAGGAGCCGTGGAACAGCGAGGAGGCGGCGGGCCCGCTGGTGGTGGAGAACCCGCGCGACTACTCCACCGAGCTGAGTGTCACCATCGCCGTGGGCGCCTCGCTGCTCTTCCTCAACGTGCTGGCGTTCGCCGCGCTCTACTACCGCAAGGACAAGCGCCGGCAGGACTCACAGCACCAACCGGCCAGCCCGGGGGCGGCCGCCGCGCAACAGCGGCAGGCCACCGCCAACGACATCGGGCACCACGGCCCCGAGGAGGAGATCATGTCGCTGCAGATGAACCAGACGCACCACGAGTGCGAGGCCAGCATGCCGCCGGCGGGCATCGGCGGGGGCGGTGTCGGCGTCGGGGTGGGCGACCCGCTGCGGCTGGCCTCGCTGCCCGACTACACGCTGACGCTGCGCCGCTCGCCGGACGACATCCCGCTCATGACGCCCAACACCATCACCATGATCCCCAACTCGCTGGTGGGCATGCCCAACCTGCACCCGTACAACACCTTCACGGCCGGCTTCAACTCCACCGGCCTGCCCCACTCACACTCCACTACCCGCGTATAGCTTTAAGGAGCCGAGCAGGAGCCTAGGGCCAGGGGTGGGGGGAGGGGAGGGGAGGGGGGGAGGGGATGGTGGAAGGAAGGCTGGGGGTGTGGTGGTTTTATAAGCATCATGGAAGCAGGAGAAGGGGAATTGAAAGAGGAATAAAGCGTTTTAAATAGACTTTTACAGAGGGGGGAGTCACAGAAGCTCTTTCTGGATGTCAAGTTGTGCAGACCTGCCAAAACAGAACTGCTTTCTCTCTGCCCTTGTGGAAGGGTCGGGCCTTTCAGCAGTATTTTTTTCTAAGAATCATTTTAAAAAGAAGCCTTTTTAAGCAGACTGGGGAGATATCAACATTTTTTTCTTGAATAAATAACAAAAAAAGAAAGAAAAGTGCTTTTTATTTCCCATTTTAGTCTGTGGGAAACTGTTATCATAAACTATGGCCTCTAAGATATCTGCATAATATTTGTGTTGCTTGATTTCATTTTTTCAATGCCTTACAGAGAGCTTGTTTTTTTTTTTTTCTCTATTTCTATTTTTCCCTGAAGGAGCACGTAGTGTGTTGTTCTGAATGATTGGATTGACAAACAAGAGGAAACGCAGATGTAGAAAATGCATATAGGATTGAATCAGCACCAAGCAACTGTTTTTTTTTTTTTTTTCAGTTGCTTACCCTGGAAACAACCACATACGTTTTCTTATCTTTTTTAAATCCAGGATTAAGGGTTCGTCTGGAATAGACTGCACCAACAGAGGAGACTGTGCAGATCATACTATGTTACTGTGATTGTTTCGTTAAGGGAGAAAAGTACATCTTTTACATCAAAACGATCTCTATCTCTGAGCGCCACACACAGCACACTTACACATAATGCTCCGGGCACGTGTGTGTTTGTGTGCACAATAAGGGAGCATCTGGACATGTCAGTTTTTTGAAAATGAGGATACTCTGTGTGTGTGTGTGTGTGTGTGTGTGTGTGTGTGTGTGTGTGTGTGTGTGTGTGTGTGTGTGTGTGTGTGTGTGTGCATTTGTGTGAGTTTGTGCATTTGCGTGTGTGTGTGTGTGTAAACTCATATGGCTGTGTACATGCAGGTGTGTGTGTGTGTGTGTGCGTGTGCGTGTCCTCTTTTAGTTTTTTGAGTGTTTGTGTTGTGAGGGAGGGACGGGTGGGGGGCTTGTTTATCATGTTGATTTGGTTCACCACAAGTAGTGTTTCAGCTGCGTCTCTGGTTGTCTGTCTTTGCGAAATAGCACTTTTGTTCTTTTAAAAAAATGTTATATATGTCTAATTTTGCTTAAAACAGATTTATTACAAAATTACAAAACAGATTTATTACAAAATAAATCTATTATTTTATGTGTAAGAGGAAAAATAGCTAAAGATTCAAACTAACTGACATGATCCATTGACTTTGTAAGAGTTCTGCCCAAAAAGGGGGACAGTGGCCTGTCTGCACTGACTAAACTTCAATCAGAGCAGACGTGTGTTTCTTTCTATCTATATCTATATATATATATATAAATATGGGCAAACATTCATATATGTATAGGGCTTTTATGAAGATTTAACTCCAGGGACCTGATTCAGCAAATGAGCACAGAAATCAGATTGAATGCATCAATGTTCTGACGACAGAGCTGTCATTTAGTGTTTGTGCTATTTGAACTCCTATGTCCATCCGCTGAGACAACGGCAGACATCTTTTTAAAAGCTCTATGTATATATTTATGTAAAAAATATATTTAGTATTTATTTATGTATACCAGATGTATACATGCTTATTGTGCCATGTGCCAAATTAAAACCATAAAACTGGAGAAAAGAAGGTTTCATAAAATACTTCTTTCTTCACGCAAGCTTTTTCCCTTTCCTCTCTGAAGTATGTCAAATACTGATTTGTTCAACTTGAGTTGCCATTTTAATGGAATTATTAGTGAGCTTTCAGTCCTCTTCCCCACAAGGACAATATTTTGTACCACAAACTCTGCTTTCCTTAGTCACATGGCCTGGGGAGAAACAGAGGCAGACACTTCTGTGAGTGCAGATAGAATTACCAACAGGAAATCAAGAAGAATGATTCAACAGTCAAGAGGGATTTCAGTAGCGCACACACCCACTTCATGGTAGAACTGTCTCTTCATATTTCACCAGGTATGAGTGCTGGATTTGGATGTTTGGTTGGGATATGAGAGAAAAACACTCAGCTCTTACTATTGCCTCAGAGAAACATCACAGGAGATGGAGACTGAAACCTTTGCCTTCATATTGTCCAGCAAGGGGCCTTGTAATTGTTCTGCTCTCTCTAATCAACCCCTTCTGGTCTGACTCAGCAGCCACAGGCTTAAGTGACACAGTCCACCTAAATCTTTGCTCGGTTCTACTATTAATAGTGTGTGAAGTTTGCTTAACAAGGTCACCTGCTGATCGTCTGTAAAAAAAAAAAAGTACTTCAAATCATCCACCGAACAGCACTGTTGTCGTAAGAATTTAGCAGGTCTCTTCCCAGCGCCACCACAGCCGCCTGCAACCGTTTGTCACCGCAGCGACCGAGCAACAGACAGGAAACCACATGCGCGCGTAGCGCCTAATGCAGATAAAGCCTAATGTTGTGCCAAATAGACACGCCGAGCCATTGGCTTTGATTAGGCCGAGCAGGAGAAGCACTCAGTCATCAACGGGTCCAGCGCGTCCTGCTCAATGAGGGGTGGACGTGGCGCTCGCAAATCCACAAAAAGGCCTGCATCCTCCATTTCAAGTCATCAGCCGTCTTGCGGGGTGCAAATTTGTCTATATCGGCCAAGTGGGTAATGAGTAGTCACTGGCTCTGAGGAGGCTTGGGCCTTTATAGCTGGCTGGGACTACATGGGTCCATTAGTAATCAAAAGACAGGAGGAAAGAGAGAGCACCTTCCACCACAATAACACACATTTTTGTTATTAGTAATTCTTCCTATTAGTATTTAGAGACTCCACTATTTTGGTAAAGGTAAAGTAGTTTTATTGCGAGATATTTTCAATAATATGGTGCATATTAATTAGACCTACTCTGCTCGGGGGAGAGAGGATCAGGATGGAATGCCAGTACTACACATCATTTGTGTTTTCAGGGTTGACCATGCAGAAGTCAGATTGCGTGCCAAATATCATTGTGCCACCCACTGGGACTGAAGGCAGAATGTAGATGTGATCCGGTACATTTGGCAAGCCAGTCAGTTGGGAGCTGGGTGCCATACGCACACCCACACACTCATCCTAGCAGAACCACTGTTAGGCTGGTATTTGGTGAGTTCATACACATAGTGAAGCCAATTATGTTGTCTGAATAGCATGTTTGGTCTATAGGTCACAGTTGAAATGGTGGCATTTTATCCACGTTCACAATAATTTTTCAAGAAAGGAAACTATGAACATTCTAACAAAATATTCTGTTCCGCCACAAAATGAGGAATGTGACAGATTTAATCAGATCTTTAATCAAATACGGTGATTATCTTCACCGATTACATAAAATTGGTGTGCAAAGTTCAATCAGACTACACGGTTTAGAGTTTGTTTGCATGTAACCACATTGATTGCCTGTGCTGTCAGTGCATTCAATTTCTGAAGTTTGAAGTTGGAATTCTATATTATGTGGGGGATCATTTGACCGCTTAGCTAAGCCAGGCAACGGATGAACGGGCAGTGGTGGAAGTCTCTGTTTTCACATGGGGATCCACTCTTCACTTTCACACAAATGTTGGTGTTTTTTTTAGGCTGAACGTTTAGTTCACAAGACGCTGGGCTGTTTGAATCATCTCATTTAGGTGTTCTGAAAATCTTTGTTAAAAAAAAAAAGAAAAATATGTGAAAGATCAATAAAGACTCCAAATGCTTTTTAGTTATATGTCTGAGGTTAATCATTCTCAGTAATCACTGTACAGAACAGTTTTATAAGAAGCCCTGTTATGAATATATCTATGTTATGTCCATAGAATGTATTTATAATTGTGCACATAAGAAACATATACAAAAATAAAAAATATCTATACATCTTTACACACAGCATTTCATTGTGGGTCTTTGAAAAACAGGAAACATCGCAAGTAGCTTTTTTCTGCAGACTTTGTAGTGCACACATGGCCTAGTTCCGCTCTCAGAGGGCACGTGCATGTGTGCTCACACACACACACACACACACACACAGCTCTCCTGCAGCTGCATGGTTGTTGCGATGCGAGTAAGAAAAGGAATATATTCAGTTTCCATCTCCTTATTGAAGCCGACAGGAATAATTGACCTCTGATGGCTACATAGAGCACTACGAACATCTCTGAAATCCTTATCTAATCGGTTCCCTGAGGCTTCATACCCTACAGGCGTATGTAAAAGTTGGTCCTATGGTCATATATACCACCACATCTGCTGTACTGGACATGGGGTTTTTGCTGCTTGCAAGATGCAGGCTGCTTATACATCATTTGCTAATACTGTTGTAGCATTATAAGGGAGTTGTTTATCTTTTTATCATGATAAAGGAACAAGGACATTAATTGGACAGGGCTGTGGAGCGGCGACTGGAAAGCTTCCTTTCTGAGGGCCAGAGGTCCCAGCTGCTGCTGTGACTGGTACTATAATGATCCAATCTCCATGATGGATGGCTGCGAGAAGCTACAAGGCTGTACTGAGACCAGGAAGGGGGGGGGGGGGGTGCTGTGAATACCCAGCACCCCCTAATCATCTGCGCTACCAGATAAACCCCCAATTACATTACAAGTTATTAGGTACGATTCAGTCTGCCTCTCAAAGCAGGCACGTGTCCATTTAGGAGGCCTATCAGTGATCTGTACTAATTACTGTGGGCAGCAAATCTTCAGGGCACATTCAAGGCAGGGCCAGCAAGCATGCACTCAGGCGTTTTAAAGTGATTCCGATCCGGGCCCAAGCTAATGACATGGCTGAACCTTTATTAACTTTATGTACGGCTGATAACGACCCCAGATGCAGGTTTCGCCCTAACCCTTTCTCTCCCTATCTCTCAAATGAGCCATAAAGCCGACTCTTTGGCTCCGACTATTGCTCAGAGGGCCGTGACAAGAACAACGGAGTCCACCGCCGCAGCAGAGGGCAGAGCGGGGTTGCGCAACCGCTGGAGATGGCCGCCGGGAGCAACGGGGGAAAGGAACCACAGACAATGTGGCTCCTGTGCAGCAGTAGACGAAATATAGGGAGACCATTAAAGACCTCCAGCCGATGCCTGGGCCAGCGGAGATCAAGCAGCATATCACAGGCGCCGGGGAACACTCATCATTCACCCCCACCCTCCCCGTGGGAGCATATTTCACAATGGAGCGTCATTCCATTGTCTGTCACAGACTGCCTGTGTGAATCAGCTGGTTCAGTGGCAGTTCAATGGAAATTCCTGGGGAGTCCTCTCCAGGCAACAGGTGGATCGGTCGAGATCCGGGTTAAAAACATTGGGTTTGCCCTGGAATAGAATATCACAACAAAAGGTGATCAAAAAATATTTTAAAATCATCATCAATTTTAAAATCATTTGAAAATGGATGACCTTTGAGATAGTGTGCTCACTGGAATGTACATCATAATCATGAGGGCATTATGAGTCTAATAATAAATAACTATAATTGACATTGTTACTTATGGAAAATATTAGGCATGTTCACATTCCTGAGACATTGATGTGGGCTTTGTCATGCAGGCATTCATCTCTCATGCGGGAACTATGTAATACAGTTGCATCAGTTGCAAGAGTCTGACCATCAGATGGCGGTCATTCATGCCCTATACAGCCTGCTGAAGCAGAAAGGTCTAAGAGTCTGGCAAAGATTAACTCTATGATATTCTGTATTTTAATAGACTGAGGAAGATATGTATTTGGTAACTGGGTGCAGAAAACACTTCAAATATTTCTGGATATATTCAATGAAGCCTTTTTGTTATCCTTTTTTATTTTAGGGTTGTCTTTCTGTTAGTTACTTTTTAGTTCATGTTTTGCTTTGTTTTGTTTTTGCTTGTTGTTGTTGTTTTGCTGGTTGGTAGTTGTCAAGTTATTTTGTCGAGTTATTTTGGTCATGTGAGAAAAATAACACATTCAGTCATGTGTCGGGTCTGACATGATTTGAAGTTTTGTTTGTAATGCCCTCTCAGGTGACATTTCCTGAGCACTGATTAACAATGTGGTGGAAATGGCCCTGCACATACTGCAAAGGAGATGGCAAAGGGTAAACTAGCAATAAACAACGTCTCTGAGTCTCTTAAGAAAAAAAAGAGCTAAAAATTCCAGTCACCACACAGTGGAATTCAAATACCTCTGAAGTAACCATTCTCGCTAAAGAACTCTGTGCATTTCCTGTTCCTCCCAGTGCGCTCTGGAATGAAAAATAGCCTGACGGCAAGTTCAGTCATGGAAGACAGATCTAACTTAGCAACCTAACTGTGGTTGCCGTTGCTACCTTTAGATATATTTAAAAAAACAAACAAACTGGTTGACCGAGAGGGGGAAAAAGTTCATTCATTTCAGATGGTGGCGGAACCCCTGGGCCCAGTAGGTTTATTTTCTTTGCACCAGCCGTCCAATGTAGAAGCCTGACAAACCTCCAATAAAAACAACTCCCTGGAACTGTGGGTTCCTTTCGGTTACGTAACGTCAGCGCTCTGCTGCCTTCATTAGGAGGTGGCTGGTCTCCCTCCCTCTCTCGCTCCTGCTCTCTCAGCTCCTCACACAGAAGCCGCTCGCTGGGCACGCGTGTGCGCTCGCGTACGCTCCCAAGGGCACCACACTGCTCGGTCTCCTCCATTAAACAGACAACATGAGGCAGCATGAAGCGCGCTGCGCTCGTCTCTTAACGATCCACCCAACAGGGCTTCCTCTCCCGCCGCTTTGGTGTTGTCTTTGTTTTCCAATCCCAAGATGGGCCATACGGCAATCAAAAACAATTTACATTTTTGTGCTTAATTGGGTGAACAGGGTGAAGCCATAGCAACTGCTTTTTTGTTTTGTTTTGTTTTGTTTTTCTGCCATACGTACTATTGAAACAAAACAGCATGCTTAAATCCTGTCTAGAAAAAAAACAAAGAAGAAGAACTGTGTATTTTCATATGAATGGAGTTGAAGCAGACGTGCCTCCATTCATGTTCAAATTGATAGCCACTCATCCCTGCGAGCTGTTTCTGTCATGCAGATACACTAGACGAGGCACCAGGCCCCGACAACCGTCTGCTCTCACAAGCTCTCCATCCTCACTCCAGCCGCACATGCTAATTAAGCAGGGCATGGCTGCTAGGACACAGCAGGCCTGGTTCAAGGTGATGCGGAAATTTTCAACTATTTATGAATTACAGCCCTGCAAAAGTGTTAAGTCATGTCAAATACTGTCCACAGTGTGTTGTTATACACACATACACAAAACATCACATAGATTATTGATATTTGAGAGGAAGACATCTAGAATCTAGTTGAGAATAAAAAAGTGTCAATTCCGTGAACACATAATGTGTTATGTTATAACCGAGACAATGGCCACTGCAGTGCTTTTTCTTTCTATTTTAGTATTTTTCAGAAATTGCTGGAACTTCCTGTTTTGTAGCTTTCACACCCTCTCTGTGCAAATGCGTTCCAAAACTTTGCCATAAAAGGAAAGTCCCCAAACCCAGAAGCCAAGAAAGTTTCGGATTCCTAAACAGCTGTGGCCTGAGTGCTGCGTCCACCCCCACTCTTTGGCTCTCCCTACCCAGCTACCGTGGACAGAGGTCAGTCTGTGGCCAGCAGAGTCAAGTGCCAAGTTCAAAGCCAACTCCTTGAGGAGGACACTAAGGAGAATGGCCAGAACACAGTGTCTTTAAACAAACTAAGGACAGGATGCTCACACTAAATACTGAATAATGAGCCCTCTCTTCCCCCCCTTTTAGATCCAAGGCGGTATTGCGTAACAGAGGAACCCAGAGTATCACTGTTGCATTGTTTCACAAATGGATCACTGTTGCATTGTTTTTCCCTTACCAAAAAGTAGCTTTCTGTCATCATGTGTGAAGAACATTCAGTAGTTGTCCTTGTATTTATTATCCCCAACAGCAGATCCTGTGGCCTATTTTTCACTCTCTCAAATCTGTTCACCCCCACACCTGCAAATTTGACACTGACACACACCTGTCGTTTAATATCAACAACAACAACAACAACAACAACAACAACAACGCCACATTGAGTAGTGGGGCTTTTAAATCTTTCAAAACGTTGTACATGGATAGTTTCATCAAGTTGTGCTTTGATGTCTCTAGCCTAGTTGAGATTCTCTATCACCACGGAGATCCTTAATGTGTCAAACATTGCCTGCAGATGATATGAGGTTTTGACAGCCTGTGGTTGACTAATTGAGCTAGATTGAGCAGGGCCTGACTTTAGTATTTCATCACCATTTAAGAAAAGGATTCTATTAACGGTTTGAAGGATTACTCAGAGACATTACAAATTAACCTGCGCTCTCCTACTCCTAGCCCTACCCTAAGGCAAAGGTCGAAAGAGGAGACGCAACGTCAGCAGAGACATTTTAGCCTCTCTTGCTCATGTTTACCAAAAATAACTCAAGATTCTGCAATCTTGTCTGTTTGTGTGTGATACCCAGTGTCACATGCAGTTGTGTGAGTAAATCACAACTAAAACCACAAGACTCTTAGGAACTGATTTCATCATAACTGTCACAGGTTTTAGCTATCCTCTGATCTCACAACCCAATTTTAGCACTACTCTTTGTGATGAGAAGTGCCATTGTTGGCCTTGCTGTTACATAATGTTCAATATCTGCCTTGTGACATAATGTAACCTAAACAAGCTAAAAAGGCACATCTTTCTTCATAAATTGGCAAATGGCTCTGCTATGGTCTTGTTCTCTGTACTCTTCTGTTGGCGTAGCTGTGGGACATTCCAGGCAGTATTTCATCCCACTCTAAAACATGGGCTTTCAGAGGGCAAGCAAGTGCCCCCATGACTCCTCAAATAGCCCCTGACTCTTGGGCAGACACAGACAAAAATGCTCTCTATTGTTTTGCACTCGGCATGGTTGACGCACATCCTGTCGAAGACATCCACAGACTAGGGTCTTTGTCTTTGTTGATTTCCTTGTGTGCTCTCAGAAATGCTCAGTAAAACATAATCAAAGCACGGCGATGAAGGAAATAGAAACAAAGCATAGCAGACACACAATGCATGGCAGGCACGGCTACTGACACTTTACAGTCTCTGCGTACCTCATACTGTAAACACTCCAGTAGGCTATAGAACATGACTTAACATAGATATTAAAAGATGATGGCGGAATGCATTGATTAAAAAATACGACAAACATATGACAAATGAATGCATAGATAAAAAGCTTTATTGGTCTGTACATTCATCAGTTGAACATAATCCAGTTAAATATGTCTGTGATGATTTAAACATGACACAACCTCCACAACAGAAGAAACAAATTATACACCATTATATGACATAGGACTTCTGTACAACACCTTCATCAACCATATTCCATCATATTTCACAAAGTATAAAATGCTACATCAAATTAAAATTCAATAGCCGTTTTAGCTCTCATAAGAAAAGTATATAAATAGGGGGACATCTGAAGAAGGGTTAGTAAAAAAATATTTTGAATGGACAATGTAATGTAAAAGCCATTTTTTACTGGGGACACCGCAGGCTGGTCTGATTCCAATTGCTCTTACTAATTAGACCACAGCATGGGGTCTTTTCATGACCCACCATTAAAGCGGGAGTCTTAATTAAAAGACATTTAAAAGAATGTCACACTTCCTTGTCAAAGGGTGAAGATGATGTAGTCCGGCCACCATTCCCGACAGAGCCCTCGCCGACATGATTTTCTTTGTGGCCCTGAGGTTAACCTCTTGTAAAGGGGGAGTGGGGGGTGGAGATCGGGAGGTGTCGCAGCAGCGAGCGAGGATGTCGACTTGTCGCACTCCAGTTCGCTTTGTCTCTATTGAACTTCGGGCTTGTTACACTGCCAGTCACGTGGACCCCTTTTCCCGCTCACATCTCTGTCAAGGAGATAAAAGTTGTGACAGCTTAGTGGAGGAGAGCAGTTAGGATTTGCATGTGCATGGCAGGAAGCGCAGATGTTGGGGGAGTTATGATTCACGAGCCGCACTTATCTGTACACCCACAGATAACACAAGCTGCTCAGTGGAAGGCCATTTAAAAAAAATCACTATCTCTATTGGTATGCTGCACAGGAATGTGGCTTCAGCAACTTGAAAAGCCCACCAATGATGTCACCTTGCAGCTGATACTCTACTCTGATGTTATTGGTTGAGGGTGGTCTAAACGGTGACAAGTTGTGATGATGACTGATCTTTCTACTCAGGGTTTTTCTACTACCGGCAAAATAAGTCAGGGGTTTTCTACATACCAGCAAGTTCACGGTCCAAGTTGTCGATGAAGCTCTGAAGGTCCCCTGTGTCCCCAAGTTTGGCTGCAGAGAGGGAGGAGGGAGAGGAAAGAATGTGAGTGCACAGCAGCAACGCTCCCAGCTGCACAGAGGCAGTGCTCAGAGCACTGGCATTTCCTCTGGAACATACCGAGTCGCCCATAAGAAACGCGATCTTCCACTTGAAATTACATAAGGGGATTGAGAGGGGGGGGGGGGGCAGTGCAGGACGGGAGGGAAAGGGTAGTAACATCTAAACCCCCCCCCCCCCCCCCCAGTACATTCTTTTGTGTGTGATAGAAAGGATGAGATACATTCGTGGCCACACATTCAACTGGCTTTGTCACATTGTATCATAAACAGCCCATAATCCCGTGAGGCAGTCACGCCTGCGGCCCACCTCGCCATGCACCAGGCCAAGGATCCTATTGAAAGGGTAGGTCCATCAGTGGCGCATGTGAGCTAGACAACAGGCTTTGTGCTGTTTCCATTCTCTGGGCTCTTGTCTACAGGGTCTTGTATTATTGATAAGATTCATGCATTTAAATGAAATGATGCTCCTCAAATTCAGATTCCTACACTGAAGCCCCCCCACCCACCCACACACACACAGACACACGCACACACACACACACACACACACACACATTCACATACACACATACAACACAACAAGGCAACACAAGGCAAAAAAATGAAATAAAAAAAGTGTTGTATAGCAATTAAATCGAGTGCAGATAAGACGAAATAGGGTGACTGAGTACCCAACCAACCCAGGGTCAAAAATAGTTGGAATTGGGGGCAACCCACCCTCTGGCATTGTTGTGTAAATGTGATGGCTATCTGGATAGAGATGTTATGGTAATACCTTTAGGTGCCGCCGTCATTCCTGCAGTGTTCAACTCCTCCTCGCTGGTGTTTAAGCTGTTTCCAAGAGACGGTTCACTGCCTGGGGAGAGTACACCAGAGTTATACAACTCATTCAGTGTGAAGTTTGTCATTTTGATCTGTAATCTGTTGACACTTTTGGTTTGTGGTCAGAGAGCAGTTGATGAAGAGATTTTATTCTCTGTGTTGCAGTTTGATTTCTGCCTGGTATTGGGGAGGATTCATTTAGAGTGATGTCAACGAGGTCACTGCATCACATTTAACTGAAATTAGCTTTTTCATGATATGACACACAAGTATTGCATTGTAGACACTGTTCAATGTTAATGTAAGTGAAGTGTTACATTGTGTATAGCCAGCATATTAAATGTCACACACAAAAGTAGAAAGTAGCCAGCTTCATGGTCCCTGATGAATAAACCAAAACACTGAGGTAGTGCTCTTGTTTGTTTGTTTGTTTGTTTGTTTTACATGTTTAATGAAGAATTTATGAGGTCAGACGTGACTGAATTCTACCACCTCAGCAATCACTTATAATATAATATGAAAATAACTCACTGTAGTCGGAATCATCTATGCCGCTATCGCTCACACCATCATTAAGTCCAGTACGTCGCTTTGCTTCATTAAGAAGGTGACCATACGCGTATGGGGTACTTTGCGCCGGGACCCTCAGTTCTTCAGCAACATCGTTGAATTCTTGAAGCAAATCCCCCAATTCTATATCCAGGTCTTCTAAGAAATAATCGCACAAAACAGTAAATACTGGAATATTTGGCATAGCCTATGTATGCAGCAAATCATAATTTTGCAAATAGTTGGTCTCATGAGCTGCTGACATTATGGCTAATGATCAATTCCTCACCTGTGAATGTTTGGCCCGACATCCTTGTATACTTGCTTGGTTAGACAGAGGTCAAAAGTAGAGTGGACTGAGAAACTGCTTACTTGGACGTTCAACTCCCCCATTTATTCGGGCGCTCCGCCTGCGATGGAAGGCGCCTCCGTAACGTCCAATGAACGTTCAATACAGCTTTTGTGGTTTCCCTTGTGCATTGGGGGAGGGCGACCAAACTTTCCCTCGTAGCGAAATCGGAACATTCCACTAATATAGAAAGTGACGCAAATCTAACTGGGTCTTCATGGGTGTGAGAGAGCGAGTAAACGTATGCCCTAGACACCATTCGGATCAGTGACACCCATTTCTGAAGTGTTCTACTCTGAACAGTTCAGTGAACTAAGATATTGCAATTTCTACACATCATTCACAGTCAATGAGAATTTAAAAAAAAAAAGATAATGTGTTAGCACATTTTGAATGAATTCTCTGATTCTATTTTCATCGTAGGCTAGGCTACTTTGCTTCATGACTGATTGCTGATATTCAGAGTCTGTATGGAAACCATTGCAGCATAAATGACAACTGTGTAGGCTAATGTGTTAGGCCGACGAGTCTTCTTACACCATGAAAAGTAGGCCTACACAAGGTGACCGCATGATGGCGGCAGCTCTTCATTGAACCGGGTTGTGCGGTATCCTATCTGTGGTGTTCTAGTTGACACGGGCTACAAAATAGGCTTAATTGCACATATTTCAAATGAATGCTTTACGATGTTTTTTTAATGAATTAAACATAACACGTCGCTCCGAGATTAAATTCCAGTGACAGCTGTCACCTGTGCTGCTTCTAGCACAGCCACCTAAGAGTTAATGAAATGGAATACGAATGTGAAACCTGTTTTTTGATTGGTCACTGTAGGTTATAGCGTTGCTAAACCACTATTTGTACAGTGGAGGCCACGCACCTGAATTGAAGAGGGCGGGGACCATTCAAAGGTAGACTCCGTGTCTTGTGGTGTCCGGTGCAAGCACATTGTGGCTTCTCACCTGTTAACATGTTTTAAAGTAGCCAGCTGGGCCATGGGATTTGCGATAACATGAATACCGTTGTCCTACTACAGGTAAGACTCAAACATTGTTCTCAGTTAAGGAATGTATTTTATTCACTCTTGTGTAGCCTAACACGTGTTAGTATGCTAAAGTCATACAAGCATGTTAACAGTGAACATTTAAGTTTGACAGTAATGTTTGTATGACTAAATTAACTTGAAAATAAATGTAATTCCAGGGAATTACCATTGCATGTAGCCTAAAAGCAAAAAACTGCTGTGTAGAACATTATACAGAATGATTATTCAGATTTCATAGACTTACAGTATTCTTGAAAACCACTTCCTTGGTTAGATGTTAGCTTAGAGTATATGACAGTCAGTACAAATTGTTAATTCAATATTGATCAACATTCTTTGTTTTAATACAGTAGGCTACTGCAGAAACAGCAGAATGATACTCCGAACACACTAATGAACACTTAACAACCAATGCAAGCTTAACGTCAAAAAAATCAAAGTTGTTGAAACCAATTTTAAAGTTAACCAGTAATGGATATGGGAGAAACCAGATGTCTACTGAATTTGCATTCTTACAGAACTTGATGATGCCAATCATATTATCCTAAGACAGATCTATTTATCAGTTTTAATTCTGAACTGGCAGCAACTGCTAGAGGCCTCAGTTAAAGGTGCCATGTGTAATGTCCGCCAAAAAATCAATTCATACTCCACATTCCATAAAAGATGGGGCAGTATACCTCCAGAAAGTGAGTTGGTCTACCCTAGAGTAACAACCGAGACACGTGTATTGCAGTTTGGCTGGCAGTTATGTTGCCCGCATACCGCCTCCCATGGCCGAAACTGGTATTATGACACCTGTCGGGCTGTGGCTAGTAATTTAGCATGCTAATTTAGGTTGATCTCTCTGCAGCACTATACTTTGTTATTTTTTTAATGACATCATCACCCTTATTTCTTCTCATTCTTTTGATGTGTGTAGCTCATTTTTTGGATATTTTTACCTCAATTCTTACACATGGCACCTTTAATGGTAATAGGTCAAATTTGATGGTGATATACAGAAGAATAAAAGAGTCAGCCCTTCGGATGATCGGTTTTAGACAGAACTTAGGTTAGAATCTTAATTTTCACACAGTGAAATCTTAATTTTCGCACAGCTCAGGTCTAAAAACAGAGGTCTAACAGCACAGCTAAGTTTCACAGATGTCACATCACAGGTATGATTCAAATGTATGAATGGTTAACAAATATGATTCACAGGTATACAAGTTCCATATAGTTAGTCAGTATAGTCCTCACACAACAATATAGTTCTCAGAATGTCTCAGTGTAGATCTCAAATAAGTCTCAGTATGGTTAAATGGTAAGTGCACAGATATGTTGAGATATGGTCACATGTTGTTAGAATGTATGTTAGTAGGTATGTTAGATAGATAGATAGATAGATAGATAGATAGATAGATAGATAGATAGATACTTTATTGATCCCCAAGGGGAAATTCAGGAAACAACAACATTGCTAGCAACATTGTCAGAGATGTATGGTTGACAGGTGTGCACAAACAGGCACACACGCAATGTCATACATGGTCATCACCACTGGTCTGGTCTGGGACCTAAAAGACAAAAGCAAGCAAGTTTAACAGTTATACCAAAATAATACAAGGAATGTCTGCAATTGTACAATACACATTTACATGCAATGCAATTAGTTAGTTTAGTAGAAATGTAGGCCAATGGTATTAACCATGGTTACACATTATGGCCTACATAGGCCAGTTAACTTGACATAAGTGTTGACTACAGTCTGGTCCATGTGCTGGTTATGAATGAAGTCCAGCTCCTTCAGTGTGTAGGTGTGGCATTGCAATACATGTAATAAACCTCAATAAGATCATGAAAACGGTTCCCTGTTTCAGTGCTTGTTTTTCTCTTTCCTTGTAGAAAGTGCTTTTTGTGGTTATTTTAAAGCAAACAATGTGCAGTACACTGCGTTTCCAAGTCGAAGAGGAACAGCAGGAAGGTGTCTACATTGGAACTATCAGCAGAAACTATCTGGGCCCATACCTGCTGCATGATGAGGACTTCATTAGTCTACATGAAAACACCGGCAACCTGTATACTACCAAGCAGATCATAGATAGAGAGAGCGTGTGCCCTCCTCAGCAGCATGGTGATTGCACCATAACCCGCTATGCTGTTGTTGGCCCACAGAACATCACAGAAGTCATAGAGATCATACTGAATGTGGCAGACATCAATGACAATGCCCCGTATTTCCCTGAGCATGCCATGCACTTGAGTGTGGCAGAGGATGTAAGTGTTGGGACAAGTTTCGTCTTGGATGGTGAAGCTCAGGATATGGACTCTGGAATCAATGGTGAGATAAGTTACCATTTGCAGGATGATAGTGAATTCTTCTCTGTGATAGAGGATGGACCCTCTCTGGTGCTTGTTTTGCAAAAGGAATTGGATCATGAAATTCAGGATAAGCATCAGATGACTGTTATTGCTACAGACCATGGTCAGAGACCACTCAGCAGCAGTGCCACAGTGATAGTTACTGTGTCTGATGTCAATGATAATTGCCCAGAGTTCGATCCAGACATTCCCCATTCAGTGACCATCAATGGAAACACCCCCAAGGGCTCATTCATTGCCCAGATGAAAGCCACAGACAGAGATGCAGGCCGCAATGCCGCCATAGACTACTCGTTTAGCAGGAAGAACTCAGAGAAGGCCATGGCCTTGTTCCATCTGGACCGACACAGTGGACTGATCACCTTAGCTGATGACGTTCAGGCTGACAGCCCGCAGGAGTTTGTGCTGAAAGTCCTCGCGAGCGGGCCCCTCTGCTCCCCCGTCGCCTCCAAGGTAACCATATCTGTGCAGCCAAAGACAGGGCCCGAGCCGGTGATCGAGATCAGGTTCATAGCCGAGCATGAAAACCAGACTATACTGTTACAGGAGAACATGCCACCATCAGCCCTGGCCCTTTTAGAGCTGCGAGACGGCCCCAGCGGCTGCACCCTCTCCATCGAGGAAGACGTGCCATTTTCCCTAAAACCACAAACTCAAAATAGTAACTATCTCCTTTCAACATCAAAGTCACTTGACTTTGAAATGCGTTCTGAATACCATGTTATAGTTGTCATTGCAAACACCCAGGGCAAGCATCTGACACAGAGGAAGGTGATCAAAGTGCTGCTAGTTGATGTGAATGATAATGCCCCGCAGTTCAGTCAAACACACTATCAGGTACATGTGGAGGAGAACAATAAGCCAGGGGCCAACATTCTTCAGGTCAGGGCGTTTGATCCAGACAGTCAGCAAAATGGAATGCTATTTTACAGACTGAGTGAGAGCACATCCCCGATTTTTCATGTGGACCGTGTGACGGGTGAGCTGACGGTGTCAGTCTCTCTCGACCGAGAGCAGCGTGAGTTTTACTCAGTGACTGTGCTGGCCCGAGACAATGGCTCCCCACCGCTGGAAACGGCAGCGTCTGTGTCTGTCCACGTGCTGGACCAGAATGACAATGTGCCCGCTTTCCTCACACCTCACTTCATTTTCTTCGTGCTGGAGAGCGTCCCCCGTTTGGCGCCTGTGGGAAAAATTGGGGTGACGGACATGGACCAAGGTGGCAACGGGCACATGGAGGTGCGCGTGTTTAACGGCACTGGCCCTTTCGTGATGGACAACGCCCAGGGAATGCTGCGCTGCACGAAACAGCTGGACCGTGAGGAGCGGGACCATTACGAACTCTTCCTGGTGGCGGTAGACGGGGGCAGCCCCGCGCTGTCTGCCACCGCCCAGGTCACGATTTACGTGGAAGACGTCAACGACAACTGGCCCCAGGTGATCCTGCCCCGCAGCAACCTCACCTGCCTCACCGTGCTGCCGTCCACCCCAGCCGGCTCTATGGTCACTCGCATCTACGCTGTGGACGACGACTCGGGGATCAACTCAGACATCACCTACCATCTTGTCGGCAGCGAGCCGGCGCAAAACTGCCCGTTCCAAATCGACCCGCACTCGGGCAACATTTCACTCGCCCAGCGTCTGATGGGTCAGGACTATGGGATGCACCACCTCTTCATTGTGGTGAGCGATGGGGGGAAGCCAACCCCACTCCAGACCCCAGTGTGGGTTAACCTGCTGGTCAATGAGACACTGGCGCAGTGTCACCTAAACAGTGTTCCAAAGAGCCTGCCAAGCACACTCCCGCGGCCCACTGTGCCAAATCGGTGTGAGACCAGTGAGCAGTATGGTCAGAATCCCAAGTTAATACTACTCCTTGGCTTGGGCATGGTCGTTTTATCTCTGTGTCTCTTATCAATTGCCGTGGGGCTGTTTGTGAAGCAGAAGAACATGAGGCATCATGTAAAGGCTCGTGAAAGGATCCCTCTGAGGGACAAACATTGCTCTGATCACTGGGAAAAAGACTGATTCGTGTAGTTGCAGAATCATTTACACCTTCAGCTCTACGGAGAAAATATTTTTTATCTACACAAATCTCTATGCAAATCTGTATTCTGTATTAAAAAGTATTTTACATGTTTATATTGCGTACAATGTTTACATTAAGAGTTGTATGGAGACAAATAGAAAAAGTAACAGAATACGACAGGTCGTTTTGTCACTCATTGAGTCAGATTTCTATAAACCAGTTTAAACCACTTTAAAAAGGGAGATAATACTTTTTATCATTTCATTCTTAAGAAGAATAACATTCTCCATCTTGAAGGGTGACTTGAGATTGATGATCTCTGATATGAATTACTGTTAGGATTCCATGGTAAACAAGTTTTTCCACTGAGAGTTTCCTCAGTAAGCTTTCACTGATTGAGAGCATTGAGGTTTACCTTTCGTGAGAAGCACAAAAGAAAGGAAATTGGCAGGTCAGAGATTGATTTAGAAATTGTACACATTTTGATAACAATGTCAGGTTTATATTTATGAAATAATCAGGGAAGTGCATTCAGATACTGTGCAACACTTCAATACTGTGAGTTATTGAGTGGTTTACTGTCTCTATTGTCTTGTACTGGATTTATGAGTTGATTTACTATCTCACTCAACTGCTTTTAGAGAATTGTTTAATGAATGTTAATCTTATTTGGCATGCCCTACCCCTTGGAAATGCTATAAATGCATCCTGGAACAAACTGACAAGGGGAGAGTTTTAGTGAGTGTAATTCCTGCTATTAGGCAAGTGGACCTGTTGAATTAGGTAATCCTCTTCTTAGGGGTCTCTCGGATTTCTCCGCTATAATTGATGGAAGTCTCAGGTAATAGTGAGCACAAAGAGGTTTAATGTTTCCCTTCAAGGTAGGTGATGAAAGTGTCCCAAGAACCTGGCTTGGAGGCAGGCCAGAGGAAACTAGGGGGGGTGGCACGTCAAGTGAGAGCGCAAAGGAGGTGCCCTCCATCTCAAGTCACAAGGTGACACGCTGTTATACGATAGCGCCGGCTCGCTGATGCCCCACCAAGATAGATCTCTAACGATGTGCTGCTGTATGGTAGAATTTTGTTGGACAAAATGATTAGTATAGGGATATAAACATGACCATGTTTCAAATTATGTGATGTGGTTAACTAATGATCTGATCTTTACAAACTGTAAGATCACTCATGTATTATTGATCGACTTTTTATGTGAAACAGTTAAAGAAGGGCGAAAAAGACAAAAGGTAATTTTAAGTAAAACCTTAGTCCTTGTCAATATTTCAATTAATATATTTGGCCATATTTACCTTAGAGAGTGTTTGGTCTGCTTAAATGGCATCGCGGCCTACTTACTTTATGTATATATATATAAAATGCATAAACATGGAAACCCATTTCCACCACTTGGGGAGAAAATGGACAAAAAGTCAGCATTCTGAGCCAGTTAAATTCTGAACTTTTGGAGATAAAATGTGCAATTATTAGATGTATCGCACAATTTTGACTTTTTATCCCAACTTAATGATCTACATCACCTCAAATGATTGTATAGGTCCAATTAATTAAATCTTAATATGTCATTTACAAATAATCTAATTTTAAAATGAATGTGACCTTGAAAGTAATTGTAATGTTATGATCCTACAATATTTTGGAAAGAAAACTGTATTGCACTGCATAGTGCTGCACTTTATACAGACATACAAAATCTTGGACATGAAAATGTACTGCATTGTACTTTACAAAAATTGTAGCCTAACTTGTCCATCACAGCATTTGTTTTGTAAAAATGCAACAATCTTAACAGTTACTGTTAAATTGAATAATTTAACCCTTTGACAGTAGCTAAGAACACATTTTAATGTGATCTTTGGCTTATTTCCAACTGAACTTCCTCATAATTTCCATAGGTGTGTCATCAGGATAACACATGACATTGCTACCATGAAGCACTTCAGGCTATTGCTATTATAATGTGAGTGAGTGAATATTCCATGTAGAAACTTGTAGAAAGTTGTTGTACCTTTCCCATGCCCTTAGCAAAATTCTCAGGTCCACTGTCAATGTTTATTCAAGCAATTATCAGTTCAGAAGTATCAAACGAGTCAGTCACAATACATTTTCAACAAAGCTGAGCTGTAGCTCATACTTTCTTTGTAAATGTTTGATTCAAGAAAAATATTGCAAAGTTGGCAAGATTGACATATTTAAATCATTTTCTTCTAATAACTTTACTATGCCATCATTTAATTAAGCTTTCTTTGAAAATGTATTCTTGTAAACAGAAATCCCATCAATCAAGCACAGTGGGGAAGACTGCCATCTGGTGTTTAAGAATGACAGAACATGCATTATGCTCCTCTGTACTTGCTGACATTACACCACGCAGTTTCTGAAACTGGGGCTCTCTCTCAAAACTACACAGAAAACCAAATATCTTGACATTTCATTCAAATCTATATAACGTTATATCACATTCTATACAATAAGAACATATTTATTTCCATATGCCAACTGCACTCTTTTGACAAAACATGTAGACCTATATTGTATGCAATCATTCAGAACAATTGAAAAGAAATACAAAGGAGAAACAAAAAGTGTATTTATTTTCAGTTGGCAACACTCATATCCATTATAGTTTTTCAGATACAATAACACTGAAGATGGCATTAACATAGTTAGGCCTACTGTCAAAATACAGTAGGCCTATATCGCAATGAAAAGTTCTTCTCGTCCACAGAATCAGAATCAGCTTTATTGGCCAGGTTTGCATAAACAAACAAGGAATTTGACAGGCATCTGACCACAGCACCTCATCAACATCACGAGCTTTGGCCAGATATCAGGGTATCACCTATAGTTTTGAGTGACATGTCCAGCCCTGGCATGCCACCACACCAATGCCACAGGCCTCTTCCATCACCCAAGGGGCAGGAGAGCTGTCATTCTGCACTTAATAATAATTAGGCTACCCTTTAAATAATTGCAATGGGCCAGACAGACGCAATGGAGGTTGATGAGGGGATGGTTGGTTGGTTGCCTATACAATGTATCAGCCATATCGCATGATGAATTAGCATATAGCCTACTCATTGATGAACAGATTTTTATCAGGAGAACTAGTTTAGAATGTCTTTGAAAATTGCGCTGCACTCTTGGGCTTGAGAAATTCTCATAAAGTTGCCATAATTAGCCTAACTAATGTTAAACCATCTGGAACAGGTGCCGTCAACATAACCTTAGGCGCGTAGCCTATGTTCACATATTAATATGTTGCAGTGTTTTGGATGTAGCTTAAAACAACTGTACTGAATATGATTCAGCAGCACCAAAACCTTCGTAATATTTGATCGTTTCTTTTTGCATTATCTGCTAGAAAATTGCCCCTCCAGTGGTGCAAATGAAGGCTACGCCGCTAACAATGAGGTGAACCGAGTTAATTTCTCAAGGCGTAAGGAACCTTGACCCTTCATTATTCGCCGACTTGAACTCAGGCCGCTGTGGTGTGAGCCAGCAGCACATTCAAAGGCCACATTGTTTCTTCAAGCCTCGACTTTGAGGCAGCAACGAATCTGCTCATTGTTGAGGAAGCAGAGCAAGGAGTCAGATTGATAAACGGGGAACTGCAGACAAATCGCACACGATATCGTCGGATCAGGCGCTGTGTTGGTGAATAAGCCCAACAGACGTCCTCGAGATGGGTAAGTTTAATGATGTCCAATGCTTCAGCATCACTGAGACGAATTAGGCAGTGATTTTATTTAAATAAAAATGTGTGTTTGACCCAAAAGTAAACTCTACAAAGATATATGGTTGGACTGTTTATTTAAGTTCCATAACTTTGTTTTAAAGTAGCCTAGCTTACATAATAATATTGTTGAGGATTCTGTTTCACCTGTTACAATGTGGTAGCCTACATAGCAAGGTTAACTTTACTTTAACTGTGCAATCGTCCAACAGTTGATTGTGGGACCTCTTGTTGCCCCACCCCCCTCTCCCAAATTGAATTTTGACTTGAACAGTTTCCCCCAAAATTTAACGAAAGTATTGTGTAGATATTTGGATTATCTGTGTTAACTGTGTCATTGTGTGCTTGAAAGGTTGATATTTTGTAGCTGTGGTAACTGTAACCTCATCATTGTTCCATATGACTAAATCTGTTTTAGTTCTAAATTATTGGGTAAATACATTATTGTGAATTGTGACGTGATTTTTATACATTTATTTCTCATGTTTCTCATCGTTGTGCAAGGTGTTGTATGAAGTCCTTTCAATAGACCCTTCTTCTCTTTTTGATGCATGGCCCAGTTGTCAGCTTTACTGGCACCAGCCCCTAACATGTGTGCAACTCCAGCAAGCTGGTGTCTGACGCCACAATTTGCCTTTTCTCCACCACCTTGGTCTGCTATCCCTTTCCCTGGCTGACGATTCCCATCCCACCCCCTCCGTGCTCAGGCGTGGATATACACTGGCCCGTATGAGGGATTGAGGTGGCTCTTGCCTTTTGTTTGCTTGACACTGCTGGCCCTTGTGTCCCCACTCTGCAGTGGGACAAAGACTATTGTCCATGAAGTCACAAAAGGAGCCTCTCTCTCTGTCTCTTCGTCAGGGAGCTTGCTGGACCTCCTTCTTTTCTCACACTCTCTTCGAGGCACAGGCCTTGAATGGACAGTGGAACTGAACTGGAGTTGGTACAGGCCGACCCATCTAGCCCCAGTGCTCAGATTCAATCAGCACATGACTTTCTGAGGCAGCATGTCTACTGAGACAGCACAGACAAGCACTCAGACCCACATGAGAAAAAGCTTCTATTTTTTGTCCTTCATATCTCTGTGCCTTTAGTAAAGTGGTCTGATGTGGAGGCTGTTGTGTCTTTTCATACACCTGCTCTCTTAGTTACAATACGCAGCCTAATGGGCTTGGGAACGCTCTGTAATCAGGTGGCGAGCACAAATAATAATGTTCCTGCACCAGAATACTCCACATCCTTCTTGGACAGTGTGTTTTATCTTGTAATTTATTGGAATATTCTGTGCATGGAATCATAAGGTGTTTTTTGATTTTCTTAGGTTGTTATGAATGCTGCATGCGATGCCTCGGCGGAGTGCCCTATGCCTCCCTGGTGGCAACCTTGCTGTGCTTCTCTGGCATCGCCCTATTCTGTGGCTGTGGGCACCAGGCTCTCACCGAGACCGAGAGGCTCATAGAAACCTACTTCGCCCGCAACCTGCAAGACTACATTACCCTAGCATATCTGTGAGTGTCCATCCCAGTAAGACTACATTACCCTAGCATATCTGTGAGTGTCCTGCAAGACTACATTACCCTAGCATATCTGTGAGTGTCCTGTAAGACTACATTACCCTAGCATATCTGTGAGTGTCCTGCAAGACTACATTACCCTAGCATATCTGTGAGTGTCCTGTAAGACTACATTACCCTAGCCTAGCATATCTGTGAGTGTCCTGTAAGACTACATTACCCTAGCCTAGCATATCTGTGAGTGTCCTGTAAGACTACATTACCCTAGCATATCTGTGAGTGTCCTGTAAGACTACATTACCCTAGCATATCTGTGAGTGTCCAGCCCAGTATCTCCACAGCTTGTCACTGACATCAGATCCTTTGACAGTGACTCAGTCCTAACTATTTAGATCACATTAAATTTCAATTTAGTTGAAGATTGTGTTGCTAACACGGTTACCTCCGTAGAGTTCTGTATCACTAAGAGCTCTTTGTGTTCCTCCCCCTCAGAATTCAGTATTTCCAATACATCATCTACGGCCTGGCCTCCTTCTTCTTCCTCTACTGCATAGTGCTGTTGGCCGAGGGCTTCTACACCACCAGTGCCATGAAGCAGACCTTCGGCGAGTTCAGGAGCACCGTGTGCGGCCGCTGCCTCAGCTCCACGGTAGGATCAGCAGCTCTGGCATGACATTACAGTTCAGTGACATCTTAATGTCTTACGCAAGCACGTTCCACACAGAGGTGGGCCGGTTAAGGAGCACGGTTTGCACTTTGAATTGGAACCATTAATTTCCCTGTACATTTGTCTCCTTTTCAGTTTTTATGTAAACATTCTTTGTCTGAATCAAGCAAAAAATACACAAATAAATTCCTAAATAATTATGATGTCTCTGAAGTCTTACAATGGCCTCTTGCATCCATTCACAGTTTATTGCGGTCACATACATCCTGGCTGTCATCTGGCTTTTAGTCTTTGCCTTGTCAGCACTGCCAGTGTACTTCTTCTACAACATGGATGCCACCTGCCACACGATCGATGATCTGACTGAGACACCAACAAGCATCAACCAGCTGTGTATCGACGCCAGACAGTATGGTTAGTGCCCTGCAGATCTGTATGGAAGTTCAGTCAGATCAAGTGCTGTGCGTATAAAAATATATTTTCCCCTTGGATACACAGTCAAGAATCATATTCAAAATTGCACAGTGAAGGTGGTGTGTAGCTCTGTCCTAGGCCCTGTCTGTTAAACCAAACCCCTGTGGAGAGTATTGCAAGTAATTTCATCACTTCTTATAGATCCGGGGCATCCACTTCTATTCGTCTACTAACACTTGCTCTGACAAAAAAAAAAAAAAAATCAAACAGTTCTTGTTTCTTGTCTCCCTAAGGGTTGCTACCATGGAATGCTATTCCAGGGAAAGCCTGTGGAATGACCCTGTCAAACGTGTGCAAAACAAGAGAGGTAAGCTCAGCCTAAGGCTATGTGTGATTCTCGACCTCCCAAGTGAGTCCGTCGGGACCTCCATCAAAAGCCTGCCACAAATGAAAGTGACACTAAAAAAGAAACCACCCCCCCCCCCCCCTTCCTTCTGGCTTCAGTCGCCCTTTGCTCAGACACTGTATTTTCTCCCCTCTCGTCTCGCAGTTCTTCCTGACCTATGACCTGTACATAGCAGCATTTGCGGGCGCCGGGATCACACTGCTGGCTCTGGTGAGTACACAGCTTGGGGCACGGCCTCTCATGCAACACAATGGAGCCGTGCCCTTAGGAGCCGCTTGTAGTGGGAGTTGAGGAATCCAGCTTGCCATTAGTTATGCACATTCAGACTGTGGCCCATCTGTTCCCCACTGGCCCCGACAGTCTGACTCAACCAGCTGAGAAGCGTTTTTGCTTTCAACCAGCTGCAAAGTGTGGGGAACATTTTTCCTCAGTAAGATAATGTCGTGACGTGTGTATGAAACTGAATTTGACCTTTATGTTTTTTCGCCTATACTAAAGCTCTGGTGTCTTCTCTCTGGTGTTTCTTTCTTTCTTTCTCTCTTTCTCTCTCACCAGCTGACCTATATGGTCTCCACCACCTATAACTTTGCAGTGCTGAGGTACTTGGGGAGAAAGGGCATAAGTCCACGGTGTTAGACTGTCCTCCTCTCCTCCCTATCCTTCCACTGCTATGAACAATGCACGTCAAGGCGCACACTTCCAAAACAAAACTGGACTTTGTGAACTTCTTAGACTGGGCTTGTTGCTAAAAATGGGCATTTTCATTTTTCAGCAAGTGCAAAGCTGTAGGATCTATACTTCTGTGCTTTATCACTGGGTCAGATTTCTCACCTACTCACGATAGCACTGTTATGGCAGTTGAGGAAGACCATGAGGATAAACTTGGACCTAATCTATGTTTTTGTAAATGTTGCTGTGATGTTTTTGGAAAGAGGACCTAAACCATATTTTTGTGATTGATTATGTTTTACACTGGCACTGTTTGCTTGTTTCAGGCCAGATTCAAATGATATTGCCAAATGTTGGTCACTGCATCTGTCTTTTGCTGTTTTTGCTTAGATTTTTTTTGTCTTTCATAACCAACACTTTGTTAGTTTTTATTTTAATTTTTTTATCATTACGATAAGCTGTGACCTTAACGAGGAGACTCGTTGCCCCCAAAAATGTTGATATGACATACTGAAAATTTGCCGCTGAGGCCTTCAAACATGTAGCACTGGAGATGACGATGGGTAGTGTGAATACCATTACTTACATCTGGTTGCCATGGCGTCAGACAAAAAAACTAGTACTTGCAGTCTTGCAGGCTGTGACCTCAGTGCCTCTTTCTCACAGTCCTTTTGGTGGGCAGTTGAAAGGTTCTCACAATAGAGCAGCGCCTTCTCAGACAGAGAACCAATCAGGGGGGTACTCTAGCGCAAACCTGTCACTGTGCCCCATGCAAGGGGTCATTTTACATGTCAGAGGAGAGCCTGCGCACACAAAGAGGGCCTGAAATGGTTCAGCTGCTTGAATGGAACCCTTATGTGACGGGCACATGGCTCAAGAACAGCCCCTCTCCGGTGGTAGGCACGGCAATGGAGTCAAATAGTTGGGGTGAGCTCTGTCTTTGTCTCCGATGGCAGCCAGATGTCTTGGGGAGTCAGATGTTCGTAATGGTTTCCAACAATGCATGAGAGTGAAAAAGGGTAGAACGGTGTATTATTATTGTTATTATTATTCTGTGCTCGGAATCGGATGTTTGCTTTTTAAGATGAAGAGTAGCCTTCGTTTAACAAGGGAATAGTGTGAATATGTGCCAAGAAGATGGCTATATGTTTCTGCAGAACCGCAGGTGGTTTGTGTGTGTAGACTCCTCCCAGTGTTAGCCAAATGCCATCTCTTTATGCAAATGTAATGTCATCTGAGTGGATCTGCATGGTCTTGATCAGTAACTGTCAAGTGAAAAATTAGTAGTTATTGTATAACATGTCTTCTCTCACCTAAGGCCAATGTGTAATTATTCCTTACATAAAAATGTAAGTTATATTCCTGTGAGTATTTTGATGTCCATTACTAACAATATTTGTTGGAATTATAGATAGATGATATAGATAGGCCTATTTGACACATACCATGTCCAACAGTACAGGTTACATTTTCTAACCTGGTGACTGTAATTTGGAGAACTTTTATTTTTTGCATCTTAGAAATGTGTATATTTTCAATATGAAGTCATGACCTGTCAAGACAAGTCACGTCATGCATGGCTACAGATGTAAGGTGGTACGGTTCTGTGTACACGCCTCGCCTCCACGTCACCTCCAGGTGCAGGTGTGTAGCCGCCTCTTCTCTCCCCTGCAGGTCCACTACTCCACACACCTGGCAGTGACCCAGGTTCTGCTGAGGAGGCAGCAGCAGCACCAGCGCAGGAAGGAGAGCAACCAGCTTGCCCTGTTTGGGAACCTGCTGAAGGACCGCAACGGAAACCTCTGCTCGCCCTATGCCCCATCCATACTGGACATGTAACCAAGCAACAGCTGCCTCACTCCCATCACCCAAAGAACAGGGAAGGTGCAAACACTGTACTGGAAAGAACTGACCAGCTGAGTTTAGAAACATAATGTTTAGTGCATAATTGTATTGTGATTTAGCTAGCTAAATATTTTCTTTAAGGTAGCATATTGTGACAACCTAGATGACGTTTTAAGTCAAACAATATTATAATTTGTACAATGTGTCAAAAGTGTTTTGAAGTGCCTCTATTATTTTCATTATGGGATATAATTGGATGATGAACTAAAACCCTTTTCTAGTCTAGAAATCTAGTTGTAAAGCATCTATCAGATTATTTGGATTTGTTTACTTGTTTCAATTCAGAGTGTTTCAGTTAGTTATTGTAACTTAAATGATTATAAACAACCAGTGATGTCACATACCCACAAGCACTGTATTTTTTAAATGTCTTCTTTACTTTTGTCAGTTACTACAACAGTGGTCAGATCATGGTTAAAAAAAAAAAAAAAAAAAAAAAATCTCAAGTTGCATTTTTCTTGTCCATCCTGAAAAGAGATCACTCAGAAGGCATCTTTTGTTTGGTATTCTGCATGATTTATTTATAGCATTGCCACTGGATATTCACCACTAAATTAGTAAGGTTTGTAAACAAAGCCAGTCCTGACCTCCTTAGTGCAACTGAAGAGATGATCGGAGATGGCGAAGGTTGGAGGTTGAGGGTTGGATACACGAGGCGCTTTCCAGCCATTTTTTTCAGGGACCATTAAACAATTTGTTCTCAGTTCAAAGCATCTACTAGTGCAACACTCTGTGTCGTAGGAAACTGTGGTTTTGTCCAGTGTCAGTTAGTGCAGTACTTACGAATAAATGCCCATTGCTATGCGAATCAGCCACCTGCTTGCCAGAACACTCTAGCAAGTCTGCACAAACTGCCACTGCTTACATTCTATGCAGTCTAGCCCTCTGAAAATCAGATTTTGGCATCACTTAAAAAATCATGACTGGTGCAGTGATAAACAAACATAATGCACAGACCAATGATTCGAAACAGAAATATGATCCAACTTTGATACCCATAAGGACTTCAATGACAAATATCCTCTTCACGCTATTTTGAAAACAAAAAGTAATATCCAGAGAACCCTTCGGGGCTTCAAGGTTTTCCAATGAGGAAAAGCCATAGAATTATGTGGGCACCTTTCTTGTAAGAGTGTACCGATTCAGGCAGCATGCTATAACTCATATCCAAGTATTGACTGAGCATAAGGCAGGCTGCAGGTTTATTAATTAATTGATGCCCACCTGGCTTTAAATATTTTAACAAAGTTGGATAGACAGTCAGCACTCCCCTAGAGGGATTAATTTAACAAGCCCCCGGGAATGTAACGCATAAAACAGTAAGACTAGTAACATCAAAGCGCAATCAACCGATCAGTTTTGCATTCATACTGACACCGGCTGCTCTTCTGTTGCTAACATTTTGTACCAGACTGTGAGCATATCATACAAAATCATTAAATACTGTTAAGTGTGTTTTTGAACTCAAATGCAGACAAACTGCTTTCCATAAGCTTAATTCAGTACCACAATATTACAGTGGAAGTAACAGTGTTTTACAGAGTTGTCGTTTCCTATTCACAGTGTACCTTTCATTTGCAACACTGAAGATTCAGACAAAAAGAAGCAGGGAAAGAAGAGCAATGAAACGGACATATCACAATCCTAATCAAATAAAAAGATGTCCTGCAGATGTGAACAAGTATGAAAACAATCCCTAGTGTATAGGCGTTGCGGCAAAAACTTATTATGGTTCTACATTGTAACAGAGCACATAAAACAATTATTCACTTAGAAATGTCAGATTAAACATAAAACAATAATATCCCAATAATTAAATTATTCTAGATTGCGGAAATCTATTCCAGACTATGCAGCAGAGTGGTGGAGACAATACCTTGTAAATCAGGCATATCAAAGGACGGATACATTTTTGGCTTGGGGATGAACAGATAAGAGCCAAGTCACTGAAGTTTCAGATACCAATCAAAACAAAACAGAATTGTTTGTTAAAAAAAAAGACAACAAAAAGATCATGGGCGTCCACTCAGCTCCACTGATTTGCATACAGATTTGTGTAACAAGTACAGACTAGATTTGTGTTATGGATTCAGAGACTGGAATGTTCTCAAACAGCCTTGTCAAGGCACAAGACAGCAGTAGAGGAGATACAGATGTCAGCTACACTGGTTCAGTGTAACATGGACCAAGTCTCATGGATTAAGTGATCAATACGTTTTTTTGTTGAGACTTGAGATGGGACTTGCAATTAATTCCTGTCACTTTGAGAAACACTTCAAAAGGTATTTTAAAAGCCATGCAATAATTTAAGGAGCAAAACAAGTCAGCTGTTGTAGGGCATCCTATTTGTTGTCATTGTTACATGGGACAAATGCCCTGCATCACAGGTTTTATGAACCAATCCACACACACACACACACACACAACACTCCAGAAAGGAACAGGTTGTGCAGTCAGTAACAAAAACCACCCAGTAAAGGAGAGTATAAAAAAACTGTAAAAGTTTAAGATCACTGTAACAAAAAGAGGATGAAAGAAGTGATGCTACCGACAGGTACTCAGTGTTACATAGACCTGTATAAAATCCATGCAATAAGAGAAGCCCTAATGTCTATCCCTTTCCAAAAAAATACATACATTCCCTTTGTACCCATACACTTTAGACTTAGTACAATAATGTAATATGTCTTCTCTGACTTTTCTTAGTTTGACACAGAACTCAATAGTAAGTAGTTTTATGCAGATGTACGTTTGTCTTTCCGCCATGTTTAGTACTGTAATATGAGCTGTAACACTGCTGGGAGAGGAGACTGCATGTCAAGTACCGGTTACAACCTTGAAATGTGAAACTGATGTGCAGCAAGCTGTGCTCTTGGAAATACTTTAAGGTATACCGACAGGGGTCCATCAGAATTCTGAAATGTGTTTTAGTACCAGGCAGCAAATGTATAATGTAAACTGAACAGCATCTAGGACCATAGTGCCACAATAGTACCATGTCTCAATTACACTCTTATTATTAGCAGTTGTGCCTGTACCTGTGAAACAACATAGGCCGGGGGTGAGGGGTCAACCAAGCAAGGATGGGTCAGGACAGCACAAGGCCTGAGGCAGAGCAGTTCAGGATGGAGCTGACTCAACAGCAGCCAGAGCGGGTGGCTTTACGGTTCCCATGGAGGTCAATGGTGCTGCTGAGCAGGGAATGGTCAATCTGGTCCTCGCCTTTGATGACCTCTCGCACGGCTGCCTCAAAGGCCGAGCCCACGTTGGTGTCGTCCTTGGCGCTGGTCTCAAAGTAGGGGTAGCAGCCGTTCTCCTCGCACCACGCCCGCGCCTCGTCTGCCCCGACCTCGCGCTCCTGCTCCTTGTCCACTTTGTTGCCCAGCACCACGAAGGGGAAGCGCTCTGGGTCGCGCACGTCCGAGTAATACATGAACTCCTTCTTCCAGCAGCCCAGATTCTGGAAGCTCTGCAGGTCGTCCACGGCGAAGGTGAGCAGGCAGCAGTCAGCGCCGCGGTAGAAGGGCGTGCGCAGGCTCTTGAAGCGCTCCTGGCCGGCCGTGTCCCAGATCTGTAGTGTCACAAGGCGCCCGTCCACCTCCAGGTCACGGTTTAGGAACTCCACGCCGATGGTGTGGAAGGACTGGGAGTCAAAGCGGTCTGTCACATAGCGGTTCATCAGAGAGCTTTTGCCCACGCCACCGTCGCCCAGCAAGATGACCTTCAGCAGCAGGCTCTTCCCACTCATACTGGCCCACTGGCTGGTTGATTACTGATGGATTATGGTAACCTATCAGGAATACAGTCTGTCAGGATAGCCTCATATGAAATCAAATTCAAAAACGTATTACTCCCACTTTTCCACATTTTTTAAAAGCTAGAGAAAATGAACACGACACACACAGGCCTACTACTTGTTTACTTATAGCCTACCACAGACTGTAAAAAGGTCAATGACCAAGCATGTTACAAAAGATGACCACCCTCTCCACATACAGCATGGGATTGGTCAGCTATGATCAATGACAGTTGCAAACTAAATAAATAATTAATAGGCCTACAATAGATAACCGGTTTTGTTCTATCATCGGTTTGTGCCTATCATCTGCAAACTTTCAACAAGTAGCCTACGCTATCAAATAACATGTGTTCTCCTTAAGGATTGACAGTAAATTCTTCGTTTCATTCACGAGACTTCAGAGCAGATCAAATCTAAGGTTGTCTTTAGAACGAAAATTAATGTTTTCCCGATATAATTGTCCCTTCTAATATTAAGGTTTCTCCATAAAACAGCATCAATGAGTCAGACAGATGACACCGAACCAGGAAGTAGCCTACCAAATCTGCGCATGACCAGCTAACAGACCTCAGCAAATGTCTGGCTAAGCCTTACCATTAGCTATTATTTCGAAGTTGCAGAGAAATATGTTAAATCTTCAATCGCACTTATAAAACGCATGTAGTGTCTGATTAAAACGGCCCAATACATTACAATTTACCAGAGACATACTTTGTGGAGAGTCGCTGGTTAGATGTTAAAGCGGTTAGTCATTGCTCTCCTAGCTTGTTATTATCGGCAGCTGGCTTGTTTGATGACAGAATCACAGAATGAAAAACAAACAGAAATTCCTCGCGTAAACCTAATTTGCAAACACCGGAATTAAAACGTACACTTAAAACAAAGTTAAACTGTAAACCAACCCAATAATTTACCTCATTCTGTACCATGATATAATGAATCCTTGCTTGCACAGCTCACCACTGTGATTTAATATGCTATTGAACTGGCAAGGGATGCGCCCTCCCGCATCCCAGATGCCACGGTCCTAGAGCCCATCATCGCATGTGATTGTGCAGATATCGCTTACCTGCATCGGTTACACTGTGGCATACACCGAGCTTCAAAGTTTTCTCTTTAATTTCACTTTGCGGCTAGCGCCCACACGCTGTGAATCAGTCTTATAATTAGATAGCAAGTCACGTTCTCTCCTTGGGAGAAAATTAGTCTTAACGTTAGACCACAAACGTCACGCATGACTGATTATGGCCTTACTTATCACATTAAGTTTGACATTAGGCCTACGTGCCGTAATTTCATACTTTCAAATCACTAGGAGTAGGCTACCGAAGGATCTGCATGTTTTTGTCTTTCCATTCGTCCTTTCTTGCTCTGTGAATTCAGAAGCAACTACAAATAAAGTCGAAGCCTTTTCAAGAAATTGTCACAACATAAGGATTCGACATATAAATATATACCCTGTCTTTGGTTTTGGGATGGGAATTTTCTGTGCAGTAGCCTATATTGAACAAGCCAATTTCATAATGTAGGGTAATTAGCCTATGTTTAAAATAGTTTTAAACATTTTGATAGCCAAATTGTTTCCAAAAGTATTTCCTGCACTTTCTAGTGAAGCGAACTGTGCCTGCGGTGTTAGGATGGATTATATTTATTATATTTATATCTGAATTTCAGAAATCGTATCCCTATCCACAATATTAGTATTCTGACTTTAGGGCTTTTGTCCGATCAGTGGAACAGTGGACTTTTATTTTGAAATTGCCACACAAACTTTCAAGGAACCGGAAATATATTTCCCTTTAATAACGCCACTATTTTCCTGTTGAGCAGTCACAGACGCCTATCCATATAACATGTATTTCCATGGTTAAATCGGACAAAGGAGGAAAATATATGCAACATGCGATGTGTACATTAAATTTATTTGATAAGGGTTTGGAGCTTCCCTAGTTCTGAACTGTTGTAAAGGTAACGGCAATTAAATTGCATTACAACTTCTCTGGAATGCACCTCCGAAAAGCATGACAAAAGTGAACTACTGTTCTTATTACTCTAACTGATGCAGATGCATTCTTGTTACTCTAACTGGTGCAGATGCATTCTTGTTACTCTAACTGGTGCATCATTCTTTTGCAGAGGACTATTCTCATTAGCCATTTCCCAAATGTAATTATATACATAGTTTTGATGGTTTCATGCTCTTATGTGCCAGCAATTCACTGCACGCCACACACTGGGGTTTATGTCCCATTTTGTCCGATCTGGAAGGTCTGATATTAGATCTGATACGGTATCATTTTAAATATGTGTTTGTTTTGTTTTTTTTAACCACAAGCTCCGCGACCCACCCAGAATGGTTCCCCGACCCACCAGTTAAGAAACACTGCTCTACAGTTTATCAAAATACGTTTGTTTCACAGATGGGTGTTGTCAGCTTGCTGTTACTGCTTCACTCACTCCCATGCTGGGGTCAGGAACTGTTGCACACTGGGGACCATGGAGCATTCCTGCCTCAGAGTGCTTTGACTGACATGGAGTTCACCTCAGTCAGCTCTTACCGAGGCCCTGGCAACAACGACTCCCGGGGCAACAAAGAGCTGCCAATCATCCTTTGGTGGAGTGCTGGCCTCTTCCCCCACTTCCCCGGTGACACGGAGCGCATCGACTGTAACCACTCCTCCTGTCTGGTCACGCGCAACCGCAAGGTCCAGCTGTACAAGCGCACAGCAGCCATCATCTTCTACGGCACAGACTTCCGGGCCTACGAGGCCCCCTTGCCCCGGTTGCCCCACCAGACGTGGGCACTGTTCCACGAGGAGTCGCCCATGAACAACTACGTGCTCTCCCACGGCCCGGGCATCCGGCTCTTCAACTACACGGCCACGTTCAGACGGGAGTCCGACTACCCCCTCACCCTGCAGTGGCTGCCCACGCTGGAGTACCTGCTGCAGCCCACGGCTGTGTCTCTGCAGGAGAAGAACCGCTGGAGACGGGCCGGCCTGGCCCCAGTGCTCTACATGCAGTCCCACTGCGACGTGCCGTCCGACCGGGACCGCTACGTCCAGGAGCTCATGAAGTACATCGAGGTGAGGGCACTTCCTGCGCACTGAACTATGAAGAGACCGTGTGACCGACAGCATTTGTACAGTTTTTCATTTTTTTGTTATGATTTGTGATTCATCTGTCTGGTGCATCTGCCTTCTCCCTCTCTCTCTTCTGTTTTGTTAGATCGACTCCTACGGAAAGTGCCTGAACAACAAAAATTTGCCAGAACGTCTGGAGGACACGAGCACAGCCACCGGCGAGGACGGTGAGTTCATGAGCTTCGTGGCGCGTTACAAGTTCCACCTGGCCATGGAGAATGGCCTGTGCTCAGACTATATGACCGAGAAGCTGTGGCGCCCACTGCACCAGGGCTGCGTCCCCATTTACCGAGGATCCTCCTCCGTGGCCGACTGGCTGCCCAACTCACACTCCGCCGTCATCGTCGACGACTTCCCTAGCCCTCGCAAGCTTGCAGAATTCATTATGGCCCTCGACGGCGACGACACAGAGTATTCGCGCTACTTGGAGTTCAAGACTCCCAGTAAGATAACCAACCTGCGGCTGCTGGAAGGACTGGAAAGTCGGGAATGGGGCGTCAATGACATGAGTAAGCCCAACTATCTCAACGGCTTTGAGTGCTACGTCTGTGACCAGGAGAACAAACGCCTGGCAGCTGAGAAGGCCCACCAGCAAAACCCGGAGCTTCACGCACCTCCCTCACCAAAGACGGCCAACAACTCCCACATGGGCTGCCCACTGCCCAGCCCAGGCTATGGGGAAGTTGACGATATTCATCCAAATGATGGGTAAGATGATAATGTGACCTAGTCCTAATCTTTTGCTATTATATATTATACATTAATATTTATTTTCATCCCAATGCATACTGGCATACTGGATCAGTATTAGAGCCCCTGCTTTTCTCTATTTACACCACTTCCTAAGGTGAGACCATTCGCTCCCATGGATTTGACCATGCGGACGACACTCAACTTTACCTATCTTTCCCACCTGATGACTAGCGTTTCCCATCGGATTTCTGCATGCCTTAAGGATATTTCCGCTTGGATGATCGGCACCTTCAGCTTAATCTATCAAAGTGTTTGGTGTTTCCAGCTAAAACAGCTATTCCCCAACAGATTAACATCCAGCTTGACTCAACTTCACTGACCCCAACTAGATCGGCACGTAGCTTGGGCGTTGTAATTGATGACCGACTTAACTTCTCTTTGCATGTAGCTTCAATTGCAAAATCATGTTGGTTTATCCTTTACAACATTAGGAAGATCAGACCTTATCTGACACAAGATTCCACACAACTTCTTGTTCAGGCTATGGTCACCTCCAAGCTGGACTATTGTAATTCACTATTAGCTGGCTGGCTGCTTGTGTAGTAAGATCGTTACAGCTGATTCAGAATGCTGCTGCATGCCTGGTCTTAAATCAGCCAAAGAGGACACATGTAATCCTCTCCTAGTTACTCTCCACTGGCTCCCTGTAGTAGCCAGAATTAAATGTAAATCTCTCACTTTGGCCTATAGGACACTGACTGGATCTGCTCCCTGTTATTTGAATTCAATGATTAAGATGTACATCCCCAACCACCCACTGCGGTCTTCTGATGAGCGTCTGTTGTGTCGACCAGTCATAAACGCTAGGTCAAATTCAAGACTCTTTTTCCTCAGTGGTGTCATGTGGGTGGAATGAGTTTCCCAGTGCTCTCCGTTCCTGTGATAGTTTTCATTTTTTTAAGAGAGGTCTAACGGCATATCTGTTCATCATCTACTTATTTCATTAAGCGCTTCTTATGTGTTATGGTTTGTATAGTATTGTTTATTTTCATTGGTTGTTGATTAACATTGTTGTTTTTATTGATATTCTCGTTAATGTACTCTTACCATGCTATTGCTATTGTTATTATATTATTGATTGAATGGACATTGTTTATTATTGCTATTTTCCTTCATTTTCATTTTTTATTTCATTAGGCTGTTGATTGAATGGATATAGCTGATTATAATTGCTATTGTCCCTATTGTAGTCTGACCAACATTTTAAATTGTTCCCTGTTAAATTTTGTTTTGTATTTGTGTGTCGCTTTGGACAAACGCGTCAGCCAAATTCTATAACTATAACTAAATAAGTGTGTGTGTGTGTGTGTGTGTGTGTGTGTGTATGTCAGTTGGCTCCAGATGTGGCCCCAAGATTACTGGCAGAGCTTGGACCAGGCAGAAGGTCTGGAGTCTCTTATCCGACTGAATGAGTCTGACCCTGGACTGCTGTGGCATCACATACAGAAGATAGCAACGAGAAGAGCGAAAGGTCACTGACTCTGAGCTCTCACTCGGACAACATTTGTCCCATCTAGAGACTTCAAAGCCTCAAAGTCTTTTTACCGACTTTGATGCAAAAGGTGACAGATTGGTGCCTTTAGACACAGTCACCAGGAAATGTTTAAGTGGTGCATCTTTTTAAAACACTAGGTAAGTGGCAAACATGTACACTAGGAGAGAGACAATCTTGTAAATGTCAATATCCTTTTACATGAAAAAGGGAAACAAGTATAATATTGAGCAGTAAGTCAGAAAAGTTAAGTCAGCAAAGCACAGCCACCAAACTCTTGGCTCTCAGGAAATGGACATGGATATCTATGTGATAGACACACAAATATATTATTAGAATACAAGCCTTCTGAGTGGGAGGCCAAACTGCAGAGTTCACCAAATCCATATTATGTAGCTATTTGTAAACACACAGTTTTTATTGTTATCAGTAAACAGTGTTATTCAGTGCTGTAATGTTTATACAACTTTTTTACAATCATCTGTGCTTTTTATGTTTTTATAAGGCAAAGCATGACATAAAATGATACAACACACTTAATTTGAACAAATTTGTATTTTGTTGCCAGAATGCTACAAGGTATACAGAAAGACTTAAGTGATATGGCCACAGATCATAACTTGATATGAGGTATCAGTTACAAACAGTTATGTTGTAACATAGGTTATGATTAAAAAAATGTACATATTTCTAACAACTCAAAAAGGATCAACAGCAGTGGTTTTTGACAACATTGCTGAGGTGATATGTCTCATACAAAAAAAATCATTTCTTCATTCAAGTATATATTTACGCATTGCTTCCTTCAAAATGTTAAAGTAACATGACTTAGCTTATTTGCCTTCCAGCCCACAGTTAGATGAAAGGATGCACACCTATAGCTAATAGGGATCTATAGGATAACTGGTGTTACTTCCTAAGCTAATTTCTCAAAAACTTGGCGTATACCTTTAGGAGTTAGTTCTGGTGATGATGTAAGATGTTTGAATGTACAGTATCTCACTTCTACTTTTGCATCTGAACTCTAATTTACCTTTTGCTTTAATTGACTTTTGCATAGCAGTTCCCACAATGAACTGTCCCTTGACGCAGAAACATGTTACCGAGCAGGTCCCCCATTGGCTTGCTGCATATGCCACACTGCAATAAAAACCATCTACAATTACTTCTGTTACAAACAAATATTGATGTAATGTTAATGTGATGGCATTTCATGGTTGTGATGCCATTTTTATTTAAAGGGCTCCCAGACTTTTACTTTTCAAAGACTGTACCTTGAAACATGAGGGGTGGCAGGATGTGTTGAGGTCCTCAATGGTGAGTATGACATCTGTGTCCACAGACTCTCCGCAGTATGTGCAAGCAGTCTTTTCACTCAGGAGAAAAGTGCAAAATAATTATTGTTACCCTTTTGGAACTCCGCACATTAGCCTCTTGAGCAATTAACCCGTGGAAATGATACTCCTGACAGCTGGGTTAGAAAGCAGGCCTGCTGCCAATATTAATGTTCTTTGAGCACTTTAAACTTAAAAGGGTATTTTATAATAAGATAGACAACCTGCAGGTTAACAAGGCATTTACATCTAAGTATTCCCTCAGGCATAAACATACTAGAAGCCAGAAGACCATAACACATCCATCTGCTGAGAGGATCTGAATAGACCTGCGTTGTTAATTATTACTCACTATATGTCCTTTTGTGCCCTTACCTGCCCACAACGTTATGCTTCAAGTCATGTTTGGACAGCGCTGATGTGTTGACATACTCCTTCAACAGCACAACGCCCCTATACATAGACGTTTGAGGACAATATCAACACTTTCAGTTATTATATGTTGATCACTTGACCTGAGATTCCCCTTCCAAAATTATACATTCCACTTTTTCCATTCACATACCTTTTTGAATAATTGACTGGGTACTTGTAGGTCTGTTCTAAGCCTTCTAACGATCTGTGGGAGGTATTGTAATGGAGATAAGATAAGTCAATTTTGCAATGATTTAATTACACAAGGACCACAGATTTCTTCCTGGTAAACATTGTACTGTCATGTCATTGTATGTTATTGTGAAATTCTCCCTCAGGCTTCATGTTCCTAACATGACAAATTAATTAAACATACTATATCAAAACAATCATAATACTATTTATTGACCAAGGCTCTTTCAAACTGGGCTGGGTGTTGATTGACATCTGACACCCTAGTTTTACACGGTTTGTTTGTTTCTTCCCAAATGAGGATTGTGCTAAGAGGGTGGTGTAATTCAGCAAATAACACAACGCATGGTGGTAATGCTAGATTGTAATGTGAGGATCTAGAATGTTCTGTTCAATTCAGCTAATGAACTACAAAGACCACCCAAAGCGACCTACATGGGAAGAAAATGTTTTAATCCCATTTGTGCTGTGCCACACAGTCAAGTAACAAATCTGTGTAAAATAAAGTACTATAAGCTAAACCAAACCTTGTAGGATGTTGTTATTGATGATGAAATAAACAAAGGCTTTTATCATACAGTGCAAACCAGGTAACTCACCTATCCGTGGAGATATCTTCCGTCTCAATTGATTCCATTTCAGCAGACTAGTCTCTGCTACTCTTTAAAGCAGGGGATTGTTTTTGATATTAAAAAAGTAAGGAAATGTTTTCAATACATCCTAGTGCACTGCCTCAACCTCCCTTGAGATGATTACTACTATTACTACCATTACTCCTTTCCTTTCCTCTCCACACCCACCCCCATTATTCTTTTAGTCAAAGAGGTGGAGTCTCTCTTTATGACCTCTTTGGTGTCTCTCTTGTTGAGGTCCCTTTAACCTTTGCTCAAGTTTCACTGGCATCCATTCCATCATGTAAAAGTAGGCCTGGGTGGGGTACCTTGACCTTTACCACCTCTCCCAATACCTGAATACATTTACCTCTTTTATATATACATATAGTATATATATGCACACACACACACACACAATAAAGGCAAATGAGACAGGATAGAGAATAGACTGACAGGAAGTGGAAGAAATGACTGGTCAGACTCTAACCCAGCTCCCCGTGGGCACCTGGAGCCGAATGTGGTATGGGAGCTGTAGCTGTGTCCCCCACAAACATGTTCTTTGAACAGTTTTAGCATGACCTGAGGATCATGCGTCTATTCCACTTTTGTCTCTCCTTGGGTTATTGTCTGACTATATGGCAGTGGCCAGTGATGAAGAGAATGAGTGTGGGGACTGTGCACATCACTATCCTCTTAAGATGCTCATGTTTAAAAATACATCTGTCTGTGGCCAGTGCACCGACATGCTGAAATTCTATTGTAATTGCCCAGTAGTAGCAAAGGAAAGAGTTCTTTGTGACCAATTCCACTGTACCTGACCTAGATCCAGGAATGCACAACTAGATTGGGTCACTAAAAACATTGTGAGCATGAATAATAGAGGTATGCAGTGAGGCAGAGATGAATGCTTTGCGCAGGGAAGCATTTGAGGTCGATTGAAGGTTCCTCTTCTTTCATCGACACACATACGCACGCACAGGGTTAACATCAAGCAGGAATAGGAGAGTACTTCTGTCCAGCAACCTTCTTTGATCTCTACCCACCTCATATCTTAGCACGATACGTCCTGGGTTTTAGTGTCGGAGGGCTAGCAAAATCTGTCAGTGCCAACTTTGAGAGGAACAGGGTAGAATAAAGGAAAACCATTCAGGTCACAGAAGAGACCGTCTGTGTAGGAGCAAGATTGTCTCCTGGTCGTCTTGTCTGTGCTGACAATACCTTGTGTCTGTCCGTGTCAGTGAAGGTGACACAGCACTGGCTGGCACACTGTCCTCGAGATGTGAGAGGAAGATTAATGAGTAACAAAGCTGTCTGCATTCAAAACAACATGACATTCATTGTTTGAAGAGGTTATCTGAGGAGTTTTATGTCAGAGACAGATTGACATTGGAGCCGCCATTAATAAAATGGGTTGTTTGAAGAAAATACACATTTATGGTTGAACTGTATATTTGTTTTGCATATTATATATTTTTACAAATCTATAACTAAAAAATAAGTGTTGAAGTTTAATAACCTTGAAGCTTTTTATATGATGAGGAACTACATTTGATTTAAAAAGCACCTTTCATGTCACCCAAGGTCACCCCACAAATGCAAACATACAAATACAATTTATAAAACATTAGTATAACAGTAATGTGTCATATTTACAACCAATATAATAAAAACCATGCTAGCCCAAAGAGATTTATATTACTTGTAAAGACTGCAATGGATTCGCAGTGCCTGATGTAATGGGGGAAAGGTGAATTCCAGAGCTTACGGGTAGTGTGACTGTACTGTCCCATGGTGGTGAGGTTTGGTGTTTTGAGTAGACCAGGAGGATCGCAGTGACCGGGGCAGCGGGTCAGTGAAGTACGTACGTGGGAGCATGATTCTGTAGGGCCTTATATGTTAAATCAGCAATGATTTTAAATTGGATTCTGTAACAGGAAGCAGTTGGATGAGATCAGGTGTTATCTGGCTTGTGGATTTTGGAGTGTGTGATCCTTGCTGCAGAGTTTTGAATTAATTTGAGCTGGTGGAGCACTTTATTTGGGATGCCAGACAAGCTGGAGTTGCAATAGTCAGTGACCAGGACTTCTGCTCTGTGCTGCTGGACTGAGGGCTTGGTGTAGTCTTGCAATGTTCCATAGGTGAAAAAAGTCACTGCAAGAAACATTGTGATGTGTGCATTAAATGTCTATGTCTATATTATGAGAATATTGTTCTTTCCACTTCCTAAATTGTCACACAATGTCACTTTGTTGATAACATTAAATGTTTAAAATGAGCTCAAGTTCAATTTATGTAGTGATCAGACAACAGAGTGTACCTTGCATTCTTCACCATCACTGTTACAGGAAGTGACCCATGCCCACCACAATGACCATCTGCAGTGCCTCCCCTCTGTGGCGCGGGAAATGCATGACACAATGTAGATTTCACATTTGCATCTTAAAAGCCCTGTCTTTAAAGTTGAATTCTTTTTTTTGCATGTTTTGTGAGTTATGTGGGTTTTTTTGCATGCATGTGCATATTTTATCTATCTTTTTATCCATCTATTCATCCATCCATCAGTCCATCCCTCCATCAAGCTAACTGAACTGGAATTGACTGACAGGCTGTTTCCTTTTTTCTTTCAGGATGACTAGTATTTCTTTCTTATCATCGGATAATAGCAATAACGGCGCCACAAGACAGAAATCAAACTATCTGTTATTGCCACAGAGTCAGATAATTGACTATAAATGCAGCCTATAAATCAGTCTTGTTACTTGGATGTGGTCTTCGTCAAAGAATTAGTTAACATGTCTACATGTTTTTACTGTGTTGGATACTTGAATACCTTTAGGCTATGGCACTTGAGTGTGATAGAACTTCAAACACTTACCATGGTTTATGTTATGACAGTGGCCATGGTAACTCTATACATACTGATGTTAGTGCCCAAACAAAGTTGTTCTTTCACATTAATCATGAAAAGTAGTGTTTGTGAGTAACTTTGACTGTTCAGTCATTTGCATCAGTCATTTACATGGCTTCTGTTCCATGCCTAAAAATATATTTGATGCTTTAACAATTTTTAATTGCTTACATTAAATTGTTACACAATATTTTAATCACTTCCAAGGAGACTTTGTGCACATCCCAGGTGCTGAACAAAAAAAGGTCAAGTTTTTTTAGGAAAAAGTTCGCACACTCCTTGGTACTCTTTTGTTGAGTTTATTTTCTTATTATTTGGCACATGACGTTTCGACCTTGCGGTCTTCCTCAGATTCACTTGCAAACACAGGCTTGGTACATCATCTAAATCACCTGTTTAGAGGGGTGGAGTCAGCTCAGTAATTCGTTAACCCTTGCAGGTACAGCATGCAAGCTTGCAAAATAAACTCAACAAAAGAGTACCAAGGAGTGTGTGAACCTTTTCCTAACAAAACACAATATTTGAAACCTGTCACTCAAACACCATAACCACACCATCTGCAAAACCTAATTCTCAGCCTTTGACTGAGTTGTCAATTTCATAAAACACCACATACTCTCTACCCAATTTCAAAACTCCATGGAGTTCATTGTATTTTTGCTTTGTTTGTTTTTTTCTTGTTGGCTGTAAAATACTATTTTTACAACAGCAATTTATTTGTAAAAAACAATATTTTGGTTTCAATATGGCTTACATGTTTACTGTGTTCAACTTCTCACTGTAGATGACTTTCAGTCTTGTAAGGAAATATACATAAGCCCCTGAAAGACAGAAGAGGTTTTGAGCAACAGTGTGTACGATGTATACAAAATATCATTATGATGACAAAAATGTTTATAATGTGAGGTGAACGCTAGAGATGTGTTTATGACATTTTGAATGGTGTGTGTCATTTTGCTTGAGATTTGAGGCATTTTGTGTGAGCATTGTATATTTTGACAAATAGACAAAGAACTTTGAAAATGTGTGTAAACAGTTGTAAGAAAAAACTGTAAGTGAGTCTTAACGGCATTCAGTCTCTTACCACAAGACTAAAGGCTTCTGGGAACATGACCCACAAGAAGAGTAGCAACCAGTAAACAGTAATACACCAGCTACCTACTGTATCTACAGGGGAAACAAATCTCCCAAAACACTATAAGCAATACCTTATCATCTGCAGTTTTGATTTGGAATGACATATTAGGCTATAATTCAACATAAGTGAGAGGGAGGGGAGATGTGAACAAACACAAGGTGCTCTCAATAAAATGATTTATTTGTAATTATATCATTCAATTAAATTTGAAAACCGCGTAGATGTTTTACAATAAGGTTCCTTCACATGTTGAAACTGAACTAATGGACCTAGAGTGCCCTCAAGTGGAAAGTTAGAGCAGCATAGTCAACAAACTCTTTGTCACATGTTTCAACATACTGATCTTACTGACCACTGATCTCATCACAGGTGAATCACATCATGCCATCCAACTTTACATGATGCAATCTCAACTTTTAGCACAATAAATATAAATATAACAACTGTAAAGGAGGCAACATGATTCTATAAAGTGTAAGTGAGCTGTGAAAGATTATGGGTTATTTTTCCAGGGACCTGTTGCAAATACAGTAACATCTGTTTTTACATGCATCTGCTCAGTGTCATATCTTCCATATGGTCCAATAAATCAAAGGACGCAGGCTTTCACAACACCAATGTTCAAATATGTTTTCTGTCCTTCCCCCTCTAAAATGTTATTGCTTATTTTGTTTTGATTCATTTGTCCATTCACTACAACTATTGTCTATTTCTTTTGTTGTTTTATTGTTGACATCAACGAAAATTAGGACTATCCTCAATGAACTTCCAATAAAGACTGATAGGCCGGGAGCCACGTATACCCCTCAGGATGTTTTTTGCTATGTTTTTTTCACTATGATTTCCTGTTAGCCTATACCCTGGGCCATAACGAGTTGATAGGGACAACTCCCAACTCGGCCCCGTTTGGTCTCAGGGCCCAAAAAACCATCATTTAAGGAAAATCTGCAGGCGAAATTATATAGCTGTAAATATTAAGGTACTGCAACTGCAAAAATGGTCCTAGAACCCTGTAAATTTACATGGATCACCCTGTCACATAGGGGAACCAACCTGAAAAATGTTTCAGGTGCTTTTCTTCTGTCAAATATCATCTTTAACATACCAAAAAAGCCCAAAAAATGCTTGTCCGCCTGTCAAATTGTCTTCAAATTTGATCATTTTCAACTCTGTTATGATATGCATTAGTGATTAGTCCCTCAAATGTAAATAGAAAACTACCCAAGTTCATGAGCTTCAATTTAAGTCCAAGGTGACCTTTCTAGCTAGAGTACAACAGCTGCTATGTCCAAAGCTATTCACTGCAGCCTATCCGAAAATACTAGCCTCCTGGCCGGCATTCAGACACTTTCAGGCATTACCATTTCATTTGGGATTATGAACATCAATTTCACATAAACCATATTTTTAAAGTGACCTTGACTTGAAAATGGCTATGAATGAAAGTATGAAGTGAATAGCATCAAAAATAACTAATGTTACCACCTATTGGTGGACTGTGAACAGGATGCAACACATGGTACTATCACACAAAAGGAATGTATCAAATGAGAAATGTATGTAAGGAATGGTTTGTATTGTACAGCAGTAGTGTAGAATGTGAATAAGAACTTTCAATCATCATTTAATAATCATCATTATCATCATCATCAAATATATGTGAGAAATATTTTCCACCAGGGAATCTGGGAATGCCATTTAGAATTATTCATCATTTAGGCTAACAAATACGCATGTTCAACGACAACGTAGTCTAGTCTAGGCATAATGATTTTTAGAGGGTGTAAGATAGCGATTTTTGGATCATGCATGCGCCAGACCACACCTCGCTAATTACCACACCCCTGGCGCAAGGTAAACTAAAGAGGAGCACATGGTGAAAAATCCACACTTTATAAGATAAGAATATAAGCTTTGCGTCGTGCTTTGCGCCACCTTGTGCCGGGTGCACGATAGGGACCTAAGACTTTGACATTTTCTTTGACTTGCACAAACATCAGTGCCACTTCTCTGATAGCCAATCACATCTTCTCATTACACAGCACTTTGCAGCCTCCTCCAGGGACTTATAAGGAGGAGACTGACAGAACTGGTGTGAAGAATTCTATTAGTCTATTCCAAAGGGGATGTCAAATGATGTGCTCTCCACCAACCTTCATTACTCTGTCTATGCCGTAGTGTACTTATAGCTGGTGTAATTAGATTGGGACAGGCTGTTAAATTAATTTCCAGGAAACTTGAAACAGTTAGAGTTTCAACAGTTGAAACAGTTAGAGTTTTGGAAGAGTTGTGGGTATAAGGTCTGTAGTTGCAGGAGCCGTTAGATTAGTGTATTAGTGTGCATTTTTCAGTTAGATTTAACAGACAGTTTGAATATTCACAAACGAAAGAGTAAACTTCACAACGTTATCCATCTCATCAGTGTTCAGTGTTTCATTTTTTAGTCTTCAATTTCTCCTTTTTCCCTTGCCTTCCCTTTCCCTTGATACACATCTACCCAAAGCTCAGCAGGGTATATCACATTTACATTTATGCATTTAGCTGATGCTTTTGTCTAAAGTGAGTTGCAGAAAATGTAGACAATCAACAGTGTAAATACAAGACAATAGTGTAATGATAAGAACTACCTTGTATAAGAAATACTATGACAAATACAGTCCATTTAAGTCAGGGATATTTAAAGCATAGACAGGATAGAGAAGAATATCATGGTAAGTGCAAGTTAAGTGTGTTGGGTTGTTAGTGGTGTTAGGAGAGGAGGTATTCTTGGAAAAGTTGGGTCTTGGGTCTTCAAGAGGTTTTTGAAGATACAGAGGGACGCCCCTGCTCTGATAGCAACTGGTAGCAACTAGTAGCAGGTTCCACCATCAGGGGAACCACCGAGGAGAATAGTTTGGATTGCCGTGAGCATGCGGATAGCAATGCCATGGTAGTGTTCTTTGGAAGAATGCAGTAGGTGGTAGCATGTACCTTTATGAGAGCAGTTCAATCTTTGAGAAGTTCCGTTTCATCCATGAGGATAATATATTATGTCTGAGACATTCAGAGATCCGAGGTGTCGTCTGGTGAGTATTACAGAAGAGTTGTGTATCATCTAGGCCATATGTATATGAGAAGCTGTGTGAACGAATAATCAAAAGAGGTGGTGTAAATTGCAAAGATATGGAGCCCTGGCACTGAGCCTTGGGGTACCCCTGTGATGAGGTATTGGGATGCAGATACTCTAAAAGTATTGGATCACCTGCCTTGACACGCATATGAACTTAAGTGACATCCCATCCAACCTTTGGGATGGATTGGAGCGGAGCCTGAGAGCCAGGCCTTCTTGTGCAACATCAGTATGTGACCTCACAAATGCGCTTCTAGAAGAATGGTCAAAAATTTGAACACACCCCTAAACCTTGTGGGAAGCCTTCCCAGAAGCGTTTAAGCTGCTATAGCTGCAAAGGGTGGACCGACATCATATTAAACCCTATATGGATAAAAAATGGGATGACACTTAATTTCATATGTGAGTCAAGGCAGGTGACCCAATACTTTTGACAATATAGTGTAGCTGTCCCTTGAAGTGAATTCAAACAGGAAAGTGCTGCCCTTAATGTTTAAGAGTATAGAAAATAGGGAAGTAGGGGAGTAAGATTAAGTGGATATATTAAGTGGAAGGCAGCTGCTAATTCGAAGTATGGGAAAGAGGAAAGTGAGTATAGAAAGTACTGTATATCAAAGGCATTCAGCTTTAAATAGCGACCTGTGTCAGGATTCTGGTCAGTGATGGACCTCCTAAAAATGAGGTTCACCCTAGGCCTGCATCCCTTATCCCTAAATTTGTATTGAGTCTTCACACCTGCCTCATACCAAAAAGTATGAACCAAAAACCTGTAAATATGACGTGTCAATAAAAAATAAAAAATGTAAAAACTATTTGTGTTCATAATGTATAATGTCTCACTGTGATAATGGGTGTATTTAGAGCGAGAGGTAGCCTCTTCAATTATTATTATGATAACGCATTATCTGGTGTTGACAGGCGAGTTTCGAGATTTGAGTTCAGCATTGTTCAGGAGTAGGCTAGGTGATAATGATTGCACCTGGGAGAGGTAGGCTACATTCCCTTTATTATTAAAATCACTATTGATAACGCATTATATACGGAACAGGCGAGAATGCATCTCGATCAGCAAGTGTTACTGGGTTTCGCCTGAGCGTTGTAGATAGATACCAAAGATTCTAAAGCTCTGTTCTAGAATCTTTGATAGATACCTTTATATGGCTCTGGGTTAAGCGATTTGATTTCAGCATACGCTCATTTCTAAAAGATGCATTTAATCCGAAGTCATGTCAGCTCTCTATGCAGGGAGTAGGGCTGTCACTTTTTATTCGAACATGACGTGAAATATCCGTAGTCGAACTATAAATAAACTATTCGGTTTTTAGTGCGGTGTAGCGCATTTCTACAGTCTATGATTAGTTTTATTTTATTGTTTGCCATCTCATTCAGTGCTATATGATCCAGGGCTCATGTCCAAATCAAGCCAATATAATAGCCAGTAGCCACAATGAGCCCATGCAGCCATCCTGTTTCGACAATCAAAGGTAACGCACAGAACGGCCAGCAGACAGATAATTACGTCCCCAACTCATCTAAAATGTGGTGTCTTGAAATACTTTGGGTTCTACACCATAGATGGTAAAGTGACCGTTAAATATAATGTTAAAGAATGTATCTGTGGATTGTGGCTTTACATCGGTCGAAGTTGACTCCATGTCGTGGTGTCTCACGTAACTCAAAGCCAGGCAAGCTGAGGACAGGCGCTCTGTTCCATCGTCGTTATGGTAACCAAACAAGTCTTCTTCTGTCTAGGTTTGTTTCTAGGTTTAAGTGTTGTTCTTCTATGTGGTCCACCTACTGGAGGGAAGTGTTTACAGCAGTTCCGTTTCACACATGCGCAGTCTACGCGTCACTTTGACGCACGGTCTTAAATTTCGGTCGACTCAAAGACGCGACGCATGCTGTAAAAATGACGCAAATCTCGTCACGCGCTCACCAGTGCCGCGTGCGCGGGACGCAGACGCGGGACCGTACCATAGGCTTTAGCCTGTCAGCGTGAGGTGTTAGTCCGGCAGCCAAATGCCATAATTTAGGTGAACCTGGTTTTGTCGGTTAAAGTTTTTTTTTTGCTGTTTCTTGTGACCAAGGGGTAACTCAATAAGATTAGAGAGGGTGCCCGGTGATATCCCTTGGGCAATTCTCGATATTAAGCCTTTCTTGTCCAATGTGTTGAATATAAGGCGAGGCACCACAGGTGAATAGGGTAAAAAAAATAACTAGCAGATATCACTATGAAACTTCCCCAGTTGATTACTTACATTAATATGAAAAAATAATGTATTACAAGTTATCTGTAATATAAAGTTTGAATATGCAAATTAAGCATAATCCAATTAAATATGTGCTGATTTGCATAAACTAAAAAAAACTAAATCGGAACATTGGATGAAGCCAGGTTCAAAATTACTTTTTCATTGTGTTGACATACTAGATGAAAAGTCTTTACACAGGGAATTAGATATCTCTTTTATTTATTCCGTAAATCAGAAAGTACTGCCAATAGCCTTAAAAAATAAATTTTGTCCATGTTTTTAGGAATAAAATGTCATATAAAAAGGCTAGGAATAATATATCAACAAACCCCTCTGTAGAAGCCTTCTAAATATAGTTAGGTATAAGACTGGAAAGTTTGGTATGTAGGTGCTTCTGAAGTACAGATTTCATTCTCAGAGTGGGGGAGGAAACTAATCCATGGGTGCTACATGCTAGCATCTCTCGCTAGCACGTCTCTTAGGTGTGGATGGAGGTTTACCAGAGACTTTCTAATGAGGAGTCACAGCACTCCAAAAATCCTCCATAGAAATGCATGGGGTTAGTTTGTAACGCCAATATGGCAGTTGTCTACACATATCCCGCCCCTTCCGCGGCAAAAAAGTCAACATGTAAATACATTGTGCCAATGATGTGGTGTGTTGTGAATACATTGTGCCAATCATGTGTTGTGATCTCAGATTCTTCAAAAAGAAAAACTTTAACCGACAAAACCAGGTCTGACTCCATGGCTGCCGGACTATGTCTAATAGGTTGTTTGTAGCCTAACCTATAAAACTATTTGTTGCTGATGTAAAACAATGTCTGAAATTAAAATAATTAGTAAGCCTAACACAATAGGCCTATTGCATGGAGATAAGTGCCTGCATGCACTTATCTATTTCATGATTGTAGGCTGAGCATTGCAGTTTTTTTCTTTCTTCACTATCCACTGTAGGCTGTCGATGTGATATTCCACTGTCTTCATTTCCCACCCGTTGTAGGAGGTGTGTAGACCTAATGTTCCAGGATGTTTGACTGTAGAATAATGTAATGGGAGTGTTGCTGGCAAAGTTGATTCTTTGAATGTTTAGTGACACTCTTTGATGCCTCCTCACGCCCCCCACAGGCTAGAGTAGATCCAGCTCATATCCTCCGCCATTACCAGTGTTTGATGTAGACTTCCACATATAAGGATGTGGTCGTTTTTTGCACGGGATCCAATAAAAGATTTTAATTATGAGATTTTACCGGAGACCCAAGAGGCCTCGGGAATATGGACTCTACACCGAGGCAAACGAAAGGTAAGAATACCTCTATAATAGATGGATTGGGCGACAAGTCATGCAAGCTGAATACAGGCCATTAGCAAGCTAGCAAGTCCACGGGCTGTATTTTAGCTAGCAAGTGTAGCCTAGCCTATCCATGATCATCACTGATCAAACAGTACACACACTTTGGGAATGTCTGTCTTCGTCTGTTGTTGATGTAACTTAAGCATGCAAGCGCATCCAACTCTTTTTAGCTCATCACATCTCAGAAAACATATAACTAACTGACCGGTTGGTTGGTTGGTGTTCACAACCAAGCTAACAAGCAAACAGACCTGGAGAAGCCACGTACTGTACCGCCACGTCAATCTCCTGATCAACAACACAAACCAGCTAATGTTAACGTTAGCTTTGGAGGTATCTGACAAACTAGCTTGCCACAGACTGACCGTAAAATCAGTTCGTTTTGTCACGTCATGTCAAACCAACATAAGCATAAGTAGAGTTGAATGTACACTATGTGACATTAGTCACTATGTCTGAATATGTGTAACATTGAACATTAGCAGTCAGGTTATCTGACTGACCGCTAGCCTCTCTGTTCAGACTATGATTACAGGGTAACGTTAGCGTGTTATTTGCATACCATAATAAATTATGATACATATTTAGGGAATGTAATGTTTTCAAGTCTCTGTCACATCATTTTATGCAGACGACTGGCGAGCCGGTGTCAGTCTTTGTTTACGAGGTGTCCCAGGGAACGGAGGCCCAGACCCAGCTGGCCAAGGCAGCGTTCAAGCGCATGAAGACGCTGAGACATCCGAATATCTTGGCCTATGTGGATGGACTGGAGGTATACTTGAGTTCTTTGTATCAGTAAACAAAGGAGCCTTATCTGAGGGGATATTCGATAGACATTTGATGGTGTGATTTTTGGTAACACTTGACAGTGCGAGTTTGTTTCTTAAGCCAGTGAGTTAAAAAAAAAAAAAGACAGGCGTTGATATAAGTCAATAGACCCAGTAGCCCTAAGTTAATGTTGCAGATGTTTCTGAAATATGACTATCATATTACACTTTTTAATCATTTAATTTGAAGTACAAGTCATGTAATGTATTTACTACACTCGTAATGCAGTCCATGTTTGAAGTAGCCTAGTAATTTTGCTCCATCACAATCAACTTGCCTTTGTATTTTCACCCCTCAATGCAATATCTTGTGCAGTCTGAGGTGAGTGCCAAAGAGATCTGTACAGGTACACCTTTGTTTAACCCTGTGACCCTGTCCCAGTCTTGTAGAGCTATAGCTAGAAGACTCCTCAAATATCACCATGTTGTTCATCAACTCGGTTATGAAAACAAAGTATTGATTTCACTCATGTTTGTTTGCATCATGTTTGTGTTCCAGACAGAGAAAAGTTTGTACCTGGTTACAGAGCCAGTGATTCCTCTCTCCACCCATCTGAAAGCCCGACCTGATATGGGTGGTTCTGGAGAACTGGAGGTGTCTTGGGGTCTTCACCAGATTGTGGTAAGAAATTGTTGGGATTGATTTTAGATCCATTTAGGATTCCTAGCCTCCAACCCAAAGTCATCAACCACTCTTGATCACTACAATTTACCCAGCCTTTTTGCTAAACTGTAAGATATCATGCCTTGTTCATGCCTTAACTTTTGTGTGTGAATTACTTTCTGCTGATGGCTTAGCATCTTACCTTCGTCTTACAGAAAGCTCTGAGCTTCGTGGTGAATGACTGCCATCTGCTTCATAACAACCTGGGCATTTGGACGGTGTTTGTGGACCGAGCCGGCGAATGGAAATTGGGAGGGCTGGACTACATGACATCTCAGCAGGGGGACACCTCAGGCTTACTCCCACCCAGGACCATACACCCTGACCTGGAGAAGTATGACCCACCTGAGAACCCCAACAGTGGTGGAGAGAAATGGTGCGTAGTAGTGCACAGTACATTACACAAATGCAGTGGGGAGTGGGAGGGGGCGTAGTTTATTGGTTAATGTAGTGGGGATATAAAAAAGTTTTGGTAGCAAATGGTTTAATTTTAGATGTGTATATTTCTCAATTTTAATTAAGTTATCATTCTTAAATTCCACCTCATCATTATATTACCATCGACCAGTCTTGTAATTGTTTGGTTAGGTATTTTCATCCAACTATCTCTCATAGTCTTTCTCTCTTTCTCTTTCTCTTTCCCCTTCTCTTTCCCCCTTACTCTCCTCAGGGCTGGGGATGTGTGGCGACTGGGTTGCCTTATATGGGAGGTGTTCAATGGCCCTCTTGCTCGGGCATCTTCCCTACGGTCACTGGGAAAGGTACACCATTCTGGACCACTGTGCACCATTGCTCAAAATACGTCATTATCATTCATTCATTCATTTTTTATTCTATTACTGTACAATGCCAGGTCTATTTCAGACGTGGTCATTGTTCACTCATTCTAAAGAGTGATGAATCACTAATGAAGTGAACTGATGTATACTTGTATCTGTGTATATACTGTAGCCTTTGGTCAGAAACAAAAACAATAGATCAGGTATTTGGCATTTATTAACGCACCAAATAACAACAGTTCTCTTTCATATCAATTCTCTAGGTCCCTAAGTCCTTGGTTCCGCATTACTGTGAGCTAGTTGGAGCAAACCCCAAATCCCGACCAAACCCGGCAAACTTCCTCCAGAACTGCCGTGCATCTGGAGGTTTCCTCAGCAACAGCTTTGTGGAGAGCAATCTCTTTCTGGAGGAAATTCAGGTGATTGCACTCCTCTGCACTAAAGAACATCTCACCGACATGTCCAACCTGTTTCTCTCATTTATCATGGTTAATTGTGTCATAGGATGCACATATGAACATATTCAATATTGACATGTAGTGACTGTGTGTGTGTGTGTCTGTCCTCAGATAAAAGAGCAAGCAGAGAAACAGCAGTTCTTCCAGGACCTGAGTGAGAATCTGGACTCGTTCCCTGAGGATTTTTGTAAACACAAAGTGCTCCCACAGCTTCTAACGGCCTTCGAGTTTGGCAATGCCGGCGCTGTGGTCCTCACTCCTCTCTTCAAGGTATGTGATCTAGAACTTTCCATTGACCATTATACATTTAATTATGTTTGTTGCATCTTCAACATAGGGCCCTGTGTTTGCCAGGTGGGGAAGTACCTGTCGACAGAAGAGTACCAACAGAAGATCATTCCAGTCATAGTAAAGATGTTCTCCTCTACGGACAGAGCCATGAGGATACGGTTACTTCAGCAGGTGAGGAGGTTTATGGATACCTGTCTGGGTTTATTCTGTAGGTGGTGACAGACGGAGCTGCCCTTTAAGCAATGTTGCTGGGCAACCACATAACTGGTTCCATTTGTTCTGATTAGATGATCATAATAATTTGACTTCTAGCAACAAAGCCTGTGCAAAGATATTCAGGAACATTGCCCAGCAACATAACTCAAAAAGTTGCCATGTGCGTCATCAGCTTCAGGCTGAATTGTGTCTGATGGAGACCTCAGGAATTTTTTTAATATGAGAGAGAAATGGGTGAGTAACTTTCTCATTTCCTTTTTGTTTTGTCAGATGGAGCAATTTATTCAGTATCTGAATGAAGCTGCAGTCAACTCTCAGATCTTCCCTCACGTTGTGCACGGTTTCACTGACACCAACCCTGCCATCAGGGAGCAGACGGTCAAGGTAAAGGCAGTACATTCCAAATGCTTAAGAATGATGGTCAGCAATCATTTAAGTGCCTAGATTTAGCACTTTACTGTCACTCTGTCGCAAACATAGCTACCCCCCCACACCAACTTGACTGTCATCTCTCAATCTGCCTTCCTTCCCTGTAGTCTATGCTCCTTCTGGCCCCCAAGTTAAACGAGGCGAATCTGAACCAGGAGCTGATGCGCCACTTTGCCAGGCTGCAGGCTCGTGATGAGCAGGGCCCGATCCGATGCAACACCACTGTCTGCCTGGGCAAGATCGCCCCCTACCTCAACTCAGGAGTAAGGGGCCTTTATTGGCACTATCTTCCTTTCCCCTCTTATCACTGTCAAATAAATAACGAAAATCTTTTATTTTGGTATAATTTTGGTTGATTCAGATCATTGCATGATTTGTGTGTGTGTGTGTGTGTGTGTGTGTGCAGTGAATGTTTTAGCCCACATTTTGATTCTGTTTTGTAATTTGGGGATATTTGTCTCTCACTCTTACCCAGACGCGGCAACGTGTTCTGATCTCGGCGTTCTGTCGGGCCACTAAAGATCCTTTCCCAGCGTCCCGCGCTGCAGGGGTCCTAGGCTTTGCTGCTACACACAACTACTTTAGTCTGGTGGAGAGCGCCGGCCGGATCCTCCCCACGCTCTGCACGCTAACCGTCGACCCAGACAAGAACGTCCGAGACCAGGTACATACTCCTGAGAGCTTCTTTTGGACTCGTGCTTCACTGAGGGAAATCCGCTTATTTGCTGTCTACTCTAGTGTTCTCTCCAGCTACTGACGAGCTTCTAACTGGTGTAACCCACTCCCAGTGAATTATGCTAAGCTAGGCCAGCCAGTGGCAGACTGGGTTATTGCGCACACAGAGAAGAGACAGATGTATATTTCCTCGCTTCTCACTCTGGCGTAGACCACACAAATAAGCTTCTTTTTTTTTTTTTTTAAGTTGGCGAGGTCAGAGAGATCAGTGCCAGTGTCTCCTTATGTTTGGAGTCAGAATGTAGTGTTATCTTGGCAAAATGCACCATAATATGTGACAAATAATGAAATGAAAACAATCATATGTGTCTTCTGTCTTAATTCAAGTCATTGTAGCCATTTCAGACAGCAGTGTAAAGCAGAATGGTGGTATCATCACAGTGCGTTGACTTTGTTCCTTTTAGGCATTCAAAGCCATTAAGAGTTTCCTCAGCAAACTGGAGACTGTATCAGAGGACCCATCCAAGCTGGAAGAATTAGGTACTCTGAATGGCTTTTGATGGGCTTGCTAATGAATGCCATATTGTCTTGTTTACTTTATAGAAGTCAATTTGGCTCCCTGAATGTTGCCCGATCTGCATATCTGACATTTACAATTTTCACAGTTTAATTGAAATTGATGAGTGGGAAGAGTGACTACAGGCTGTGTATTGGGAGATGTGAGGTATTTATCTTGTCTCTGTTCCTGCCTGTTCCAACAGAGAAGGACGTCTTGGCAACGAGTCCCGGGGCCGCAACGTCCGCTGCCTCCTGGACTGGCTGGGCGGTGGGCGGAGTCTCCTCTCTCACCTCCAAACTCATCAGGAACGTGCCGGCAGGTGCTGAAGGTGCGGCCAAGGAGAACGCTCCCGCAGCCACCGCCAACGCAGGGACCCCTGTCCCAGACGGGGCCAGCAAGGGTGAGGGGACGAGATGCGCTTATCTGCTTTTCTTTTCTTTCTTTCTTTCTTTCTTTCTTTCTTTCTTTCTTTCTTTCTCACATGGAAGCTTTTTTTTTTCTCTTCTGTTTTTCTTGCGTCGTCTGAATGATCTCTCGTTTTCTGTCAGGCAACGCTGAACCAAAGGTGCCCAGGAATCCTACCTCCACACCCCCCGCCAGTGAGCCTCAGGCTTCACACGCGCCAGAGGAGCCGGACGAGCCGGTCGGGGATCGCTGGGAGGACGAGGACTGGGGCAGTCTGGAGGTGAGACACTTCAACAGAGGCTGAACGGTTTCACGCACTGTGCTATCGGCCCTATGAAGTTCAGTGTTCCCAGTGCTCAAAACCCTCGGCGGAGACGGGTTTTTTTTTTTTTTTTTTCAGCGCTCAGGGTGCTTCAGGTTGAAATCAACTTTCAGAACAGCGTTGGGCTCATCAATGTCACTTCTCTCTTGCTAGCCAATTAAAATCGAGGAAGGGGCGGGACAAAATGTACAAAGCCTAGAGGGATGGCCTTCTCTAATGCCAAATGAGCTCCTTTTGTCTGTCATGTTTTAATAAGCAGAGTTCTGAAAAATTGCAGCCAATTTTTAGTTAGCTAGTTAATTAGCATTTAAGCAGCGTTCCAAAAAGGAAGTGCTCACCGGCGGTTTTGGCAACCTAGCAACAATAAACACTTGAATGTAGCACTCTGAAAAAATGTGGTTGAGGGTACTGTCAGCTCAAAAAACACGTTTGGTGGACCTAGTACCCATAGGTGATGTTTGCTGTTCTCACCTCTGTCTGTAACCTCTCACAACAGGACACTGAGAAGGCCCAGACAGACCCTGAGGACTGGTCAACGGGTTGGTCAACGGTGTCATCAGGCAAGAAGAAGGCCAATGAGAGAACTGTAAGTGGATGCTAATGATAATATCCATATGATATCTTCTTTAAGCTCATCTTTGGCATTTACGTATGATCATCTGCATAGTATTATGTCCTTCAGAACTACTTTAGACTGCTTTTTGAGTATCCTGTTAACATACTACTAGTGCTGTACTAACTATTTGTAGTATGAGTAAATGTATTCAGAGGTCATTGTCTTTTTGTATTAGTACTGAATGCAGTCTTTTTTTCCTGTGCATTAGCATTAAATACAGCCTTGTTCTCCTTCACTCATTCTGTGTCTTACTGGATTACTGCAGCTCATGAATGACTCGTGTCTCTGTCTCCTCACAGCTGGGCGGGGCTTCCTCGGCGAAGAAGCAGAGCTCGGACTGGAGCAGCTCGGGCTGGGACGCCGACGACAGCTGGTCCAACGAGAAGGAGCCGGACAGCCAGGACCAGACCTCGCCGGCCGACGAGGGCTGGGGCAACGACTGGGACGAGGACGGCGGCCTGGGGGACAGCTTCATCCCCACGCCCAGGGAAGGGTCCTCAGCGGCCGTCGCCCCCAAGAGCGAGGCTTTGCAAGAGGGCGTGCGGCTGGCCAGCGAGTACAACTGGGAGAGCGCCGGAGGGAAAGGAGAGATGCAGAATGACCTCTTCGCCAGCGTGTCCCAGAGGACGGCGCCAGCGGTGAGGAAGGAGGGATGAGCTTAGGAGGGAAGATTAGCTTAGGAGGGAAGAGAGATGTGTCCTTTAAAGGGAAGAGAGATGTGTCCTTTTAAGGAGCTGTGTGGAACTCTGTCTGCTCCAGTTGTCTTGAGCGCAGCCACACGGAACTCGTCCAGTGATTTGTATCTAATGCAGTGGCTGGCCACACATGGTACAGCGTGGTATTACCAGAGCTGAAGGGTCCGCGACATGATTCAGTTGTTGCATAGATTGTCTTTTTTAAAAAGATTAATAAATTGTAAGTCACAAGGATTAAAAAGTGAGGCCCTGTGTTATTATTCCCCCTCTAATGACCCCGAGTTTATTGAACCTGGAGTTTCCACCTGATTGTTTGTGTGTGTGTGTGTGTGTGTGTGAGCACAGAAGGCAGATGAGGGCTGGGGAGCAGACACTGCAGGAGACTGGGGGGCCGAGGAGAACTGGGAGTCCTTGGATGGGGATCAAGGTCAGTGTTGTTCCAGATGATCGGACAGAATGTCACTAAAGACCAGTTAACACTGATTGGACTAAAATTTTCAATTTTCGGGAATGTAAACTTCCAAGTCGAGTTCTATGGAAGGAAACACCTAGTTGATGTGGTTGGTGTGAACTGGGCTTTAAAATTGTATTCTGTAATGAATAGTATATAGTTGTCCTGAATATAAATGTTTTATGTCGTACCACACTGATATAACTCTCAAATAACAGTGAAAATGAAACATAGTTCCTGTTAATGTTCTTACACATTATTATACATTATTATATTATATATATTTGCAGTGTCAAGAAACCAGAAACACTGTCTTTAAAAGCAAAACATTTCACATGTAGGGAATCCATTTAAAAACATTACAGAATGGAACTCAGCAAGCCAGGGAGTGTTCCACAGACCTTCAGTGTCCAGTATGTGTGTCTGAACTTTGCTGCTGCTTACCTGCCACTTCTGATCTTCCCTTTCAGGCCTCAGCAAGGCAGAGCTGGCCAAGAAGAAGCGCGAGGAGAGGAGGACTAAACTAGAGGCCAAACGGGCCGAACGCAAGGCGGTCAAGGGTCCTCTCAAACTGGGGGCCCGCAAACTGGACTGAGGCGGTGGGGTGGGATGGAGCAGGGTGGAATGCCAAAAAGAGAAGGGAATTGGTGGAGGGAGCCTACTGCGCTGTGATTGATCTGGGCTCATAGTCATCCATTCAGGACATTGCTGGATATGGCGTTGGGCTGGAAGAGTTTGAGTTGGAAAGCTAAAAACATTCCGTGATCCTGCAGATGACAAATTCCTGACGACAATGGGAGGAGCAAGAGCTACGGACATGCTAGTGCTTTCTTTCTTTTTTTTGCCCCCTGGCCGAGGCCAAATGCCAAGGGATGCAGTTTTCCCCTGTCACTCGCTGGACTGTGACCTAAGATGATCAACTATGACTTTTTATTTTGCATCACAGCAGTTTTGTTGTCCTGGATGTTTTTATAATAAAGCTGATATTAGAATCTATTTGTGTGCACCTAGCCGCACAACTAGCCATAAAGTCCATAAAGAATCAAATCATTTTTACAGCATAGATATATAGAATTATTTATCTCCATAGCACCATGAGTGTATATGTGGAATGTATGTTTCACATAATCCAAGTGCTTGGCTAAGCGTTGAATGTTTACCAACCAAGCTGACTATCTGGTTTTCATGTACCCTACATGCCCTTCCCATTCTAACCGTGTGCCACTCCCTTTGACTTCAGAGACATGAACTGAACAATAATTCCAACATGAGACTAGTTAATGGAGCCACATGGGGAACGAGTCGAGTGCTTATGTAGAACAGGCCTACCCCTCATGCATGCCTCCCCACCATGTGCTTGACAACATTGCAGTGGCTGTCAGGTCCACATGGGTTGTGGTTATTATGGTAATAGTACATTGTGTGAGCCTCAGGGCTGGGCCTCCCTTTACTGCTGGTGCTTGTGGACCACTGGCTTGCAAGCACTCAGCTGTCAGGTATGCCCCAGAGACATACACTTAGAACAGTCAAGAGTCAGAACTGGAGGAGTCTGGTTATGGCTCCGATTCTGACTGTTGGCATTGACAATTGAAGGGACACCTGGCAGACTGTAAAATCACCAGTGTTAGGTTTGTGCCTTGTTTTTATTTGGTGACAGTACTGTACTTGAAAGAGCAGGGGTTGTGTTGACTTCAATGTCAGCTGTTGTGAGAGGTCATACCCTTTTGATCCTGTGCAATATTATATAACAAAGGGGGTAATCATGTGTATGATGCAAACAACTCCGAAATACAGCTGCGAATTAAATGAAACCGTGTGCATGCTGTGTGTTTACTGGGAAGAGGTGTGAGAACATGATTTACACCTGTCACATGAAAACAATGTCGCTAGTAACTGGTCATAATGACTTATTAGCTCTTGTAATGTCTTATCGATACCAAAGACCAGGGATACAGTTAGTTCAGTTAAAAATCAAAAAGATGTAGAAGCTGAGCAATAAGCTTAGTCACTGAACATTATGGAGCTATGGGAAGAGTTTCGTTTAACAGGGAAATACTGTTTCCCAGTAGAATAACCAACCTGAGGTACATTTGCTACCAACGTGGGAGCACTATAAACAGAAGTGAAAATGGAACATCTGTTCAAAAGGGATCTGATTACATTTATTTTTAAGATCATATGCAGAATGAGAGCAGAGCATCTCTCAGCAGAACACTCGTGTTGGACACTGTGCCACTGTGCAAGCATTGTGACACACTGAACATAGTGATAAAGAAAATATTCATATTTTGGAAATCAGTGAAATGCACCACTGTGTGAGCACCTGAGCTCTTGAACTCACGCTGTACAGATAGATCACTGTGAGAAATAACTAGCTGATTTCGATAAAAGCATCACAAACTAAACTAAAAATAAAAGTCTGTTTGCACACAGAATGCTGGCTTATATTTATTTAAATACACCTGAATAAGACCAATCTTGGCATTCAAGTGTAAAACAGTGCAAATAATACACACCCCTTGTAAAGGCTGTGGGTAGAAATGTCTTCACTCACCAAACAATAGCAATACTTGTGCAATTTTGAGCACATTACTAAAACTGAAAATAAATCAGTCAGCAATTTGCTGGAAAGCAATTTGCTTCTAAATGGCTCACTGCATTGTGGCTGTACCTACAATCGGAGATAAAATTGTTTATTTACAAAAACCTTTTCTTTTTTCTGCTAAATATTTCAGCCCATCATATTTCAGTAGTGGATTTGTGGTCTTTTTCACATTTAGTTCTGTAAGGCCTGCTGGTGTTAGAGTGCGTTCCCCTGAAGGCAGATACAGTAGGCTTTTCTATTTAGCTCTTGTTTTTCCTCTCTTTGCTTCCACTTCCAAAGAAGGCTGCGGCTGCAGCTAGAACACCCATTCCCACCATTGCAGCTACACCGACCCCCACGCCAACTTCAACAGCACGGTGCACCTGCATTAGGCAAAGTACAGACAATACATTCGAGCCAATTAGTTAATAAAACATTATTAACATTTAAACCTGTAAAAAAAAAGGTCAAAAAACTGTTCCAACTATTCATATCACTTAACCAGCTGATTCTAATTAACACAACTCTAATAATTGATATCACCTGTGTTAGTTGCACTGGCCGAAGGAAAATGACATGGCTTTAACTTTATGGGGCTTGTCCACCTGTTCACTTCAGGGTTTAAATGGGGAACTCATTGCATCATCCATTCCCCCTTTTAGGACCACCCAAAATAACATTGTGTAAAGAAAGAACAAGGTGCACCCCCCTATCCCCCCCCCCCCCCCCCCCAAAGCAAGTATCATTGGGCAAAATTACCCCCTTTTAAGTCATCTTCAAAGCAAACAAAAGCACCGTTCCCCTTCCACTCCACCATGTCTCCCTCACCTGACGTGACTCAGCCTTGCCATATCTCAGCTCCGTGGCAAAGTGCTCGCAGTTCCCTTGGAACACGCAGAACGGCACCTCCTGGCCCAGGAGCCTGTGGGCCTCCCGCTGGATCACGTGTGCCGGCCGCGGCTCGTACTTATTATCCAGGCGATTGTTGATGCTGTACTGGTCCGTTCCCACAACATCCCACAATTCCTCCTTCTTTATGACAGCCCTGTCGGACAGCACAGACATCATGCTGCGGGATCCACCGCGTGCCTCTTCAGCTGGGGAGGAGAGAGTGATCAATTCAGTCAGTTACACTGAGCAATAATATAAAATGCTATTGTCTTTCCATAGTAAGGTGCCTGTTTCGAAGTTAACTGATGGTCAAATCAATCGAAAATCTGATATTGTTTGCACCTCCAAGTGGTCTGTGACGTAAGTTTGTGTGAAAGAATATGTTTCATAGTATACATTTAATGTCGAAGAACAGGTGTTCTATCCTGGCAAATATCCAGCATAGTGCAGTGAGATGCCCTATTTTATGAATTATTTCACCCAACAGACCTGTCTGGTCTGGTCCCTTAACAGACCTATCATTACTACAGGTTATGTACTGCCAGTTCTGAAGCTTGTTCTATTCACAGAGATAATTTTGACTGGTATGCTGGTAAGAGCACACTGATTGGAACTCACAGGAGGGTGCCACATGAATGACACATCCATCTCCAATGTACACGGCCCAGTGCTGATACGTTCCTCTGAAGATCTCTATCAGGTCCCCAATCTCTGGCTTCTCATCATACTAAGGAAAATCAGACAGAAAGAATTTCAGTGAAAACATAAAATGAAACACTAATTGTCATGCAACTAATGCATAAAAACCCATGTAACCTTCTAGATGTAGTCACACTTTACCAGAGTGGGTGCCATGACCTCAGTGAACACAAGTGAGGATCTTGGCTGGAAGACACAAGTGGATTGTTTTCCTTCCCTTTGCTTTCTGTATAACATTATACAACAAGGCAGGGGTACATTATTATGGAAATCATTGATAATATTAAGCAATACGAATGTAAAATTAAGTACTTTAAAAGAAATCCAGCTGTTAAATTTGACTTGAGCATTGTCAGCAGCTGGCAGGTGGGATAGCTCAGCATATAAAACAAAGAGGCCTGTCATTTTTACATTGATTCTATGCAAAGAGCTTAGATGGTTTGATACACTTTTGGGGAACTTAAACTGAAATAAGGTTTTTTGGAGAGATACCAGTAGTTTAGCACAAAGAACAGCCATAACTTGATGCAGTAATTAAAGTGTAAAAGGTCAAAGTAGGCCTTCTTCTTTTGGATACTCCTAACTCCTCCTGGGTTGAAAACATCTGAGCAAGTTAGCTAGCTAGCTAACGTTAACTAATTTCTGCTAGTAATCCTAAAACACCTCCATAAAACAAATGTCGTACATGATAGTAATAAACTGTTGGTGTTTTTGTAGCATTCTAGACTAATGTTTCATTACAAAAGTATTCATGTGTCGAACATGGATGTCGTGTATTGTCGACAGACACCGTTTGGGAATGTTCCCCAGGCTAATTCTCTCCTTCAAACCACATGAAAAACAGAAGATATTAATCAGTGATTATATTTACCTTGGTAAAGTAGCCTACTTGGTCGATCTCCGTGAGCCTGTGGCCTAGCGAAAGTTAGCTTGAATCAAAATAGACTAAGTTACATACTTCAATCACCCTGTCGTAACTTGTTGCTGCGAAAGGGAAAGAAGGCCGAGTGACGCAAACGTACAGTACGCGTCAAAGCAGAATGTAGCAGTGGTAGTACCATTTCTATAACGGGAGAGGGCGAGAAAGATCTAGTTTTCACATAACTAAGAGACAGCGCAGAAGCATTGTGATGGATTTGAATAAGATAAAGAAATATTATTTCAAACTCTCATCACTCAATTCGTTAGTTTGTGAGTTAGATCTCTATGTATTGGATTGAATGAGAAGAACTGTCTGGAATCCTATCACCAATAACACTTAGCCTACCATGCAATACTGTAATGGCAGAAGCCGATAAGTGCCAATCATGCGTGTCAATATCTGCAAAGCTGCCGGACCTGATGGCATGTCATGCGCAGTGCAGTTGGCTGGAGTGTTCACAGACATATTCAACCTTTCACTTTCCATGCAAGAAAGCAATTTGTCACAATGGTGTCAGGAAAACTCTCACTTTCAGTGTCACCATCATCACTGTACAGTCAGACCTGTGTCTCTACATAACAGAAGACCTCACCTGAGACATGCACGCTGACCATGTGGTGAAAAAAGTAGCCTACAGCAATGCCTCTGCACCCAGCTGAAAAGGTTTGGCATAAGGACCAAGACCCTAAGGCTTTCTACAGCAACACAACAGAGAGCATCCTGACTGGTGGCATATCTGTATGGTCTGGAAGCTGTATTGTCAACAATCAAAACATGCTGCAGAGAGTTGTGCGGACAGCCCATACCAGGGCATCAGCGCGTGTGAGCTTCCTTCCATCCAGGACTTGTACCTCATACAATGTATCGTTTAAGCCCACAGAATAATTAAAGACCCCAACATCCACAGTACCTTTCAGCTGCTGCCGTCTGGCAAGCGCTATTACAGTACCTATCCTCCTCCCTCCCCAACACACACACACAACACATACTTCCCCCCTTACACACACACAGACACAACACACACTTCCCCAATCACGCACTCTGACACTCACACACACACACACACACACAAAATACATACTTCCCCATCACACACACACACACATAATTTACTCAGACAAAGCTGCTACAAAGACAACATTAGCACATACTCTTATTTATTGGAAGGAGGAGCTGATACCCAAGATTTTTACTCTAACCACGTATGAAGTTTATCAATAAAAGAATCTTGAAGTGTTAATAGTCCTAATACAGAAACCAGTTTACACCTTCTTGAACAATGGACAGTGGATATTTCAATAAGCCAAGCTGTGTGTGCGCAATGCCACTGTACTTGTTTATGGGTTGACTGAATTGTCATGAGATCAGTATTTAAGAGGAAGGGTAAAAAGAACGGAACTGTGTAAAATGAACCGATATCATTGCTGACCTTAAGATGGCCACTTGGAGTTGCTCAACAGCAACAGTTTCTAAAAAGCTTTGTGCCACAGGATCTCAGTTAACAAATACTCTTTTGTTTTGGCCACGGGTGGACAAAGGAGTTTTTCAGTGCATGACAGCTTAATTTGAATACATCTAAATTATTGTTTGACTCTGTGAATAAGACAACTCTCCTTTGCACATGTTTCACAACATTTTATTTTCGACAAAGGGTTTGATGAAATGTATCACATAGTAACATTGTAATGTTAATAAACAGTCACATTTATTACTATTTTACATAAAAGCTGTGCCAACTATGAAATTCCAGTCTTCTGTGAACAAATATTAGATAATGCTGCAAAGTTATTTGCATTCCCTTTTAACTATATTAAACACCCTGACACCTAGTAAATGATAAAATCAGTCACTTTTTATCAATCAAATGGCAATCAATAGCTAAGAATTGTCAGCTGTGTAGCCTAACAGATCTGCCTACTGACAGTAACTGAATTTTGACTCGGAATAGAAAAGAATAGGAAATCCTGTGTGCAAAAGTTTTTTTGCATAAATTTGCATAAAATCTTAAAAACAGTATATGAAATCAACGTTCTAGAGGAGGGTATCCCAATTCCCATAGGGTATAATGCATAGAGGTTGATGGAAATGGGCATTTGTTGCAATTTTATTTAGCTTTTCTGTCAAAGTTGCCCTGACAACCATTATGTTTTGATTCCAGCTGATACACAGCTGTGCACAACTTCAGTTTCTTTACCTGAAAATGTGCTTGAGTTGGAGGGAGACCCAGTAATTGTGTTAATTCTGATCATTTGTCACAGAGTAAGATGTGCATTAACTGACTCAACAGTTTTTACATATTAATTTATATAGATTTACATGAACAGAAAGCAGCTTAATCAATATTTAAACCAACATATGGCACCATCACAGAGAGAGAGATAAAAACCTATAAAATCTGTCAAATCATGACTGACAGTGTGTCAGCTGATCCATACTCCAGTCACGGATGTATTTCAGGGTCCACGCCAGAGAGATGTATGAGAAATGTGGCGTTTTTATTGTCAGAAAGGCCTGGTGGTGGTAGTGTGCTTAGTATTACTTCAAGGAAAGGATATTCAGCGCTTACTTTCCTTCTGCTTGCTTCCACCTCCAAACATGGCTGCAGCAACAGCTACAGCTCCCACACCAATCATAGCAGCCATTCCCACTCCGACACCAACCTCAACAGCTTTGCGTACCTGCACATAAGCACAGCATTATAATTAGGTAAATCATGACAAATGCTTGACAGTGAAGATCACATGTGCTACGTATGAGAGCAGTTTTAACTACCCTCTAGCAGATAAGAGCGTATCTTTGCATGCTTCATGGCTCACCTGGCGTGACTGGGCCTTGCCGTATCGCAGCTCGGTGGCAAAGTGCTCACAGTTCCCTCGGAAAACACAGTAGGGCAGTTCCTGGTTCAGAAGGGTCTGGGCCTCCCGCTGGATCACGTGTGCTGGCCGCGGCTCATACTCGTTATCCAAGAGATTGTTGATGCTGTACTGGTCCGTTCCCACAACATCCCACAATTCCTCCTTCTTCACAATGGCTTTGTCACACAGCACCGACATCATGCTGTAAGCCCCACCACGTGCCTGTTCAGCTAGAGTTGTGCAAGTTGACATTGAGCAACATGTAATACTATGTGACGCTAAAAGATGTAATGATTTAGTAATAAGTTAGTAATAAATTAGTTTTAAATCATCACATCAAACAATGCTGACCAGGAGTAGCCTAATACAAGAGGCACAATAACAATTATTGGCACAGCTTCATGTGTTAGTAATTATCAAAATATCATCAGTCTATGTCCCTTTAAAAATCTATTGTTGGTCAGGTTATCCTGTCTTAAAATAGACCAGTTAATACCAATAGACTGGTTTCACAGGTACACAACCTTGCTTTTTATATATAAAAAACAAAAGCAAGTGATGACTCACTGGGTGGCGCCAGGTGAATGACGTATCCATCTCCAATGTAGACGGCCCAGTGCTGGTATGTTCCTCTGAAGATCTCTATCAGGTCCCCAATCTCTGGTTTCTTATCATACTAGAAGTCAACATATAAATAGTCTTTGTGAAATGAGGCCATTATTTAAAAAAAAAAAAAACTGTCACATTTGTGTAAAAAGGTTATCTAAAATCTAAAAGTGCAAACATTTACCAGAGTTGGTGCCATGCTGACCGAAGCTCAAATAAGGTTTGCCTCAAGGACACACTTGTGTAGTGTTTTCTTACTTCCCTTTGCCCTGTGAGGAATTACACAACATCATATTTATTGAGGAAAAAATGAAGTGCAAGGTTAAGGACAGAAGGGATTCATTTAGAATGTGAATGTCGTTAGATATGTGATCGAAAAAATAAATATATTCTAAGTCATGCTGAAACATTGTCACATTCTAGTAATACAATAGTAACACTTATTCCTACAATAACCATTTAGCCTATATAAAGTTATTCCTTGTCTTTGTAAGCTGATAAAATAAATTTGATAACCACACAGGCAGAGTGGCATGAGGTACCCTTAATCCCATGCTTTAAAGAGAGGTTTGGATTATCTGAATTAATCTGAATTTGTGCACAGTGCAAAGCAAACTGTGAAACATTGCTAGAACCTTTGGTGCAAAGTGCAAAGTTTAGTGGAACAGCAATCTGCAAGTGAAAATGGAAAGTGTCTTAACTGGTTACCTTTAAAGGAGAATTCCGGTGTGATATTGACCTAAAGTGTATTGAAACATGATACCGAGTGTGAACGTATGTCTCATAGCCCATCTCGATTTGTCCCCTGCACTCCAAAATCTGGCGCTAGTTAGCCGATGCTACCAACAACTTTTTCAGTAGTGGTGCTTCGGCATCGGGCTAGCCATGCAAATAAATCACTGTTTTACACCCATTTACGAGGATCAATGTATCTCCACACTTCATTGGTAGACTTCCTAGGGCCCTGACATTTAAAACGAGACATTGATAACTTTGAAAAAGCACTGGTAGTTTACTTACAAGACGATTTATACAGACAGTATCTTCACTGAATTTAGTCACGATAAGTCGAGCAACGAGTAAGAATGAACAGGTATGATAAGGGATCAGATTCCAAAAATAATTCAGTGGAAATGCATGGATTCCAGTTTCTTCCAGTAGCAGCAACTGGAATCCATGCATTTCCACTGAATTATTTTTGGAATCTGATCCCTTATCATACCTGTTCATTCTTACTCGTTGCTCGACTTATCGTGACTAAATTCAAGATGGCTGCAAACGCTAAACTTCGTGAAGATACTGTCTGTATAAATCGTCTTGTAAGTAAACTACCAGTGCTTTTTCAAAGTTCTCAATGGCTAGCCCGATGCCGAAGCACCACTATTGAAAAAGATGTTGGTAGCATCGGCTAACTAGCGCCAGATTTTGGAGTGCAGGGGACAAGCCGAGATGGGCTATGAGACATACGTTCACACTCGGTATCATGTTTCGATACACTTTAGGTCAATATCACACCGGAATTCTCCTTTAACCTAGGCTACCTGCTAGCATTGTCTGTAGGCTATAGAAACCCCCAGAACTGTCCCAAAATAACAAAAACTAATTTTATCTTAGGACCGCCTGCGTTACAACCACAGCAAATAGCCACAACATTTATCACAATCAACATCACAGGAAAAGGTTAATAGAGGGCATTCTCAAAATAATCGACATCTTGAAAATATCTAGAGATAAAAAATAATAATAATAATAATAAAAATAGCATGGCCTGTCATTTTGCCTTGAAAATGACCATTTTAATGAAAGGTCACTGTCTGTTACCTTTTTCGTGACAGCCTCTTAGTATTTTCTGTTAACAGAAACGACCATCTAGGCCTAGCCTACAACGTTAAAGCCTGTTTCCTCGGCATCAACAGCTAACGTCGTGTTAACGGTAGGCTACTATTTACCATCTTAAACTCAGAACGTCCCAACGAGCATTGCCCAACGTTACATTCTAAATAAAAATGGTTTTATCTGCAGAAACACCAATGACATCAATCGTCTCTTATACAGCTCACTGTTTATATTTACCGTGGTGATGAAGGCTACAAGGTTGCTTTCCGACAACTTCGCTCGGATTGAAAGTATCGTGCCAAATATCATCAGTCAGCTGAGCAGGAGGCAAGAGAGCGGGTAGGTGACGAAACCACAACAAAGATTGTTAAGGCGGAGCTCCGCCTTAACAATCTTTGACCACAACATCAAGCAGTACTTCTTCCACAACTGCAGGGGTCGATCAAGTTCAGAGATGTCGAGTATGAAGGAAAAAACGGATTGCACTTCCGGCGGTTGGATGCTGATAAAAGAGTTGTAATGTTGATTTGTCTCTAGAGTTAGCGAGATATTTCAGATAATATCAGCCTTACATTCTGTTCCATTAAATTACGGTCAACTAGACATCTTAAATGTGGTATATGGTGATTAAAAAATAACGTATGATATCTGCTATGTTTAATGGCTCAACTATGACAGCGATGCAGACCACGCACAGTCACACGCCTCAGAATACATATAGGTAAGTAGTTTGATAAACAGACATTCCATTGCCCTCGAAGTTAGAATATTAGTTTAAAAGTTAAATGTTTATAGATAGGCACTGTAGGACGTGTTCCTTGCTTTGTCGGTTCCTGCTTTATCATCTTAATATGCCGGAGTACCTCATTCTCAACACATATTACACTTCTGGAGTGGCAGTAGGAGCAAAAACTGTACGGTTGTTGGTGACGCGTGCCACTTGCCAATTCTTTCTAACCATAACTCTAACCCTAACCCATGTAACAGTTGGCATGTGGCACTGACCCTGCCACTTGCCAACTGTTACATGGGTTATAGTTGGAACACCTGGCAAGTGGCTTGGGACAGTAGGCAAGTGGTAAGGTAGGCTATTCTGGTGCGGGAGAGTAAGTGGTATGGGGCAGTAGGCAAGTGGCACAAGACAGTAACACCAACAGCAGTACAGCAAAGATTTTGATAGAAATAACGTCTTGTTCCTTTTTGTAAAGCCATTTTTTCTCACTATATAATTTAAAATAATTGTGCATTTAATATGCTAAAAAGGTAAACATGCATTGTCTTGCTTTGCAGTCCCCACGAACTGGCCTTGGAAATAAAGGCTTTCATTAGTGGGGTCGACCAGACACAGGGACGCAAACTCAGTGTCCGTGATCATGCCCGCTGTGCTGTCCGCCTTCTCTGCACGGTGCCAGCGTGCCGAGGCGCCGTGCTGGAACACCTGAGGGGTGTGTATGATGAGTATGTCTCGGGCTTCCTGCAAGATCTGGAGACAGAAGGCGATCATGAGGGTGGCAGCAGCATGGACTCCAACCTGGAGGATGTCATCAAGGAAATCCACTTGGTGCTGTCCGAGTTCATCCGCCTGAATCCCAAAGCCTGGGCCCCGCTGGTGTCCACCTGGGCCGTGGACCTGCTCGGTCAGCTCAGCAGCAAGCACGCCGGCCGCAGGGCAGCGCCGCACTCCTCCAGCCTCAACGAACTCCTCCAGCTGTGGATGTCCTGCGCCGCCACGCGCTCCCTCATGGAGATCTACTCTCAGTGCCTCGCCGCCATGCTGGCCTGGTGCCCCGACGCCTGCGTGGACGCCTTGCTGGACACGTCCGTGCAGCACTCGCCGCACTTCGACTGGGTGGTCGCCCACATCGGCTCGGCCTTCCCTGACACCATCATCAGCCGAGTGCTGGCGTGCGGGCTGAAAGACTTCTGCGCTCACGGCTACCCAACCAGTGCCGACAGGACAAATCTGCAGGGCGCTCGCGCCAGTCCTACTTCTGCGCTGGCGGGCATGGACAAAAGCAACAGGGTTCCCAAGATAGGATCGGTGGTGGGTATCCTCGGACACCTGGCCTCCCGACACTCGGACAGCATCAAAAGGGAGCTCTTTCGGATGTTTCAGGACAGTGTGTCCCCCCCGCCGCAGCCACCAGTCTCCACGCCGTCGGGCACGGCTGCCTGGGAGAGCTCGGCCCACTTCCGCCATGCTGCCGTGCCCTTCCTCCTACAGCTCATCGCCCTGTCCCCGACGCTTCTGGGCGCGGTGTCGGCAGAGCTGGTGGATTCCTTGCGTCCGCCAGTCCTCCTGCAGCTCCAGTCCCAGCTCCAGGGCCTACCCCGGGAGGAGCTGGAGAACTTGCTGGGCCTAGCGGTGCATCTGATCAGCCAGTTTCCCGCAGGGGGAGCCAAGGTGTTGCGTTTCCTTGCCGACACGGCCACTCCGTCCTCCGTGATCATCTCCGGACCCTCCCCGTCGCCTCACGAAGGCGTCCGAGAGAGCTGTGACCGCCTGCTGCAGATGCTGCTCATGCACCTCCACAAGCTTGTGTACAACCGGCCTGATGGAGACGAGCCGTACGCCCACTCCTCCTTCTCCCCGTCTGTGCCACCCACCGCCCGAGTGATCCCTTTCCTGGAGGAGCTGCAGTCCCACATCGCCGATCTCTGCGGCGAAACGTTGCGACTGGAAAGGAAGAGGCACCTGTGGCTGCACCAGCTTCTGTGTCTGCTGTCGGTGTACGGGGGCCCCACCGTGGCCACCGAAGCTCTGTGCCACCTGCTTACCCTCGCCCGGAACCCGGAGGAGCTCGCGCTGGCCTCGCAACTCCACGCCCCGCTCTCCAGCTCCATCCCGGGGCTCATCCCGGCTGCTGTTGCGCGCTGCGTAGCACAGATTCACACCCAGAACCTCAGCAGCAGAGAGCTCAGCCAGCTGCTCAACAACCTGGCCACAGCCGTGCAGAGCCAGGAGGAGGACAGGAAGGGAGTGGGGGCGGCCGCATCAGTGCAGGCGTCCATGTCCGTTCAAGTCGGGGCAGCCGTCTCTAACCACCTCCACGATTTCTGTCCCTTGCTCCTTCACGGTGACCATCTCGTGTCGCGAGCAGCAGCTCGCCTGTTATCATGCAGCCAGCTGCCCCGCAGTGCCTCTCCGGCCCACATCCTGGTCATTGCGAGGGCAGCTGTGGCCCATTTCTTCCTGGCCCTCCGGCAGAGGGGAGTGTCTGGACTGCGAGATGGGGGGAGAGGTGGCAGTGAGGCAGTGACCTACTCGATGCGGCTTCTGTCTCGACTGGCGGCGTATTCCCCCCTGACTCTAAAGGCTGTGCTGCAGCAGCTTGTGGAGGGCACACTGCACAGGGGCCACGCCGACTTGTTTGGGGGCCAGGCCACCTGTGACGACACGCCGCTCTCACCCTCATCTGTTCCGGACATGGGACCCTCGCTGCTGGACATCAACTGTAAATTTGGCACCACGGTGAACTTCTCCAGCAGTGTGTGGTCAGTGTTTCACGCCGGAGTGATTGGGAAAGGGTTGAAACCTCCAAGTGTTTCTCCACAGCTGGACCCCGACAAAGTCACTCAGAACCTTCAGACCTTGCTGGCGGTGACCGTCCAGTGCTGCAGCTCGGCCGGAGTGGGCTCTGGAGCCAATGCTGGCAATGGCTCGGGCGCAGGTCCTTCTAACGGCTCCCGCTTCAAACAAGGTGCTGACCCTGATGAACCTGCCCCAATCAACGCTGAGGCAGCTAAGGCCATCGCTGTCGCTCTGGTGGAGAACATTTGCCCTGAAGTAACCAATGGAGAGCTTGCATGGCCACCCGAAGAACATGCCAAAACCACAGTGGAGCGAGACATCCACATACGCCGTGCCTTTGAGGCAAACCCCATCCTGTTCCACCTCCTGCGCGTGGTTGCGGCTGGACGCCCTGCCCTCTGCTACTGCTCAGTAGTCCTCAGGGGTCTCCTCGCCACTCTGCTCTCCCACTGGGAGTCCTCGCGAGAGCCCTTGGTCGTGGACTCCCCCTGGCACCTCCAGGCCTCCTGCCTCCTGGTCTCCTGCATGGGTGAGGGCCAGCTCCTCCCTCCTGTCCTCAGCAACATCCACGAGCTGTTTCCGCATCTGACCCCCTTCGAGGTCAGGCTTCTGTTGCTTGGAATCTGGGAGTACATGCGCGGCAATAGTCCCATGCCCCAGAAGTTCACCTTTAGTGCAGACAAAGGACTTTTCTACCGAGATTTCTCCCGGGATGGGGATGTGGCACGCTACATGGCACCCATTCACAGCGTGCTGCATAAGAACATTGACCAGCTCGGCCATTTATGCTGGAGGTTTCAAGTCTAAGGAACGTGACAGTGTGATGTACATTAGAGCGGTTTGATTGTTGTTACAAGAAGATGCTTGGGTGTAAGGTCTTTTTTGTGATGTTCGCTTTCTGTTTGCGATATTTTCTTTGTGGTGTTTTCTTTCTATGTACCTTTGTTTACACTTTTGAACACACAACACTTGACATTAAGAATACTCTCTAACATTTCCTTTCACTTTTTGTGTGTAGGCCTAATAATGTTCTTACTTTAAGCACACATAATTTTAATTTCTCAATTACATTAATACTGTGTGTGAGGTAGCCTGATGTATGATCTTGTTTTCAGTCATTCAGTACATCTTTCTGCACATTTCTGTGTGAAATATCAGTTTTATAATATCATAGTCAGCCTTTTGTAAGTGTTTCTGCAGCACTCCAGGACTTTTTTTCCATAGTGACATTTCACATTTGTTATAGTGATGTTATTATGGTGTACTGCAGATTCTTTTCAATAAAAATGTCTTCAAGTCAAACATGTAAATCAACATTGATAGTTTTTTTCCGAATCAGAATTAGAATATTTTCAAATATATTTTTCCAGTTTTTTTTTATTGTAATTTAAAAGAGAAATAATTAATTCATCAAGAAATGCCTGTTATGCATGAACACTACCACCAGGAAATGCAGAAAATCAGCCATGAACCTGACCTTGTGAAGTCTTGTTTAGCCTATAGCACACACTCTCATGGCGAGTCCCGATTCATTAAAGTAGCTTAGAATAGATGACCCACACATTGTACATCTAGGGTGCATACGCAGGTCTAGAGCACTTATAAAATTATGAAAATGACGACACTAAACTATTAACTGAAGTGTCCAAGATTATAATAGTTGGCCGAAATATACTATTTTGGGGCGCAAAAGATTAATATTAAAATATTTTTGTTCAATGCACTGACTATACTAGAAAAAGACATAGGGGCCGGTTATATTTCCCTCATTTGTCACCTAGGTTCCCAGAGGAAAATAAATATCTCATGAGACTCATTATTGCTTAGACTCGCACTGTTTTGGGGGGCTGGACTACCATTGGGGGTTGGAATATACCCAAGATGGCTGCCTTCATTGAGAGGTAAGAGGGAGATAGCTAATGGTAGTTATGGTATTTTCATTTATTGCACATCTTTAATTATAACATTTCGATATTAGCACCAGTTACGTAGAGGCAGGACTCGGCACACTTGAATTGTGTAGGAATTTCGAAATAGGTAGTGCAGTGATACGTAAACGTTAATAGCCGGCGATTGCGAAAGAGGTGAGCATCCTTGGATTATCAGCAAGTTTCCCCATTCAGAGCATCATACGGAACTATTGGAAATACTGGACTGAATAGTTCAGACAATAAAACAATCGACTATATGTATTTTGAGCAAGCTGATAGCCTAATTTAATACAGCTCTGCCTTGACCGCTCACCATTCATTTTAGCTAGCGGTGATTGCAAGCTAGCTCACAAGTCGGTTAGCGCATTAACGTTACAGCGGATGTCATACAAAGGTGGTAGCTTGCACCTGTTTCAGTTTAAAATTATGTAGACATAACATTGGGAAGAATTATGGCGGAAGACATGATCAATTTCATATCCAGAGTTTTTGTCCCGTTTGATTAGGGAGCAGGATATTCAGCTAGTTTATTGATAAGCTAGCTCATCTTTCTTTCGTAGGCCACATATGATGACGTAGCCATATGAACCTATGAACCCATCAACATTTCACAATGAGATTTCCTCATCTTGTGTTTTAAGAGAGGAAAAGAGAGTTTTAATGCGAGCTCTGATTTGTCATATGTGTTGATTTCAAAATTAAATTTGGCTCTAAATCGACTTTCTTGTTCTTTCAAGAATGGGGTTGCTGGTCTTGGCCTGTGTTTCATTGTTGGTGAGTGGCTCTTTGGCTGTGGATCGAGGAAACTTCAAAACCTGCGACCAGAGTGCCTTCTGCAAGTGAGTAACCTAATGATTAACGATGCCCACTCTAGTTCAAGTTCAACCTTTCAGAAGTCGTTGTGACCGCATTTACACTTTTCCGTTAGCTTAACTAGCTTTCCTTGTGTTGTCTATATTACCGCAAAACCTGACAATCCATGCTCTTTCCTCTTTTTATGTGCGCGTGTGTGCATGTGCTGTCACAGACGTCAACGGGCTCTCAAGGCAGGCCAGTCGCCGTACAGAGCCCTGCTGGACACGCTGGAACTCAGTGATTCCAGGGTCACACTACAGCTCATCAATGACAACAACAAGGTCTGGCTATCAGCTAACTTTGCATTGAAAGCCCAAGCTCTCTCCTTTTTTCTAACCGCAATTAGATAGATGGATAGATAGATAGATAGATAGATAGATAGATAGATAGATAGATAGATACTTAGAAGGTAAAGACCTAAATGGCATAATTGGAATTTATTTTGCATGCATATAATCGAAACACATCCCACAACAGTTCGTTTGTCGACTAGTTTCTGTATTTTATATTTGTAAAATGGTTGGAAGGTTTTTTCATTATGTCTGAGAGACAATTTCCTATTTGTGTTAGCCACATTCAGCATACTTTCTTCCAAATCAATGAACCCTCCATTAGAGAAGTGTCCTGAATATTTTCAACCAGTTCAGAGAATGTTTATGGCTTTGACCATTTATTTGTTCTAACAAGGGAAAGTAAAAAGGTTTTTGTGTCAGTGAGAGAGCCCTTATGCGTTGAGTTGAAGGTGAGATGTTAGATGACTCCTCAGCACTATGAACTGCTGAACCTCATACTCATCCATAGAACCTTTAGCTTTGTAGAGATCCCATGTACAATTACTCATGTACAATTACAAAGATCAGATGACATTTTCTGTAATGTACATGGTGCTCTTATTTTACTTGTATATCCCCTGTACCTCTGCACAGGTGCGTCTTCTGCTGGAGCTGTACCGGCTGCAAGGCAACATGACGCGGGTCAAGATCAACGAGCTGAAGCCACTCAGGCCCCGCTTTGAGGTGCCGGACGTGCTGGTGTCCGACCCACCCACTGAGCCGTAAGTATTTCAGCCTAGTAGGCTCTCCCATGGATCAAGGTCTGAGAACTAGTCCAGTAGAACTAAATGAGAGAGAGGGATCAAAGTAAGACTCCTTCTACCATGGTGATTATTATGGCACAATAATAGTCAGTCAGTGTGTATGATTCGTCTGTATTGTCTTAAGTGCTAACTTTTTTTCTAACTCGCTCTTTCCCTCTCTGTTTCTATCACTCTGTCTATGCCTTCTGCCCCTCCCTTCTCCCATAACCTCTTCTCTTCCTGTCTTTCCCTGCTCTCCACCGTGTCTGTAGTATGTCGCTGTTGTCTCAGGATGATAACGGCGTGGTGCTGTCCCTGGGCGTACAGCGGCAGCAGAGGCTGATTGTCAGCGCTCGGCCCTTCCGGCTGGACATCGTGGAGGGACCCGAGGTGCTGATGTCTCTCAACTCCCGGGGCCTCCTGGCCTTTGAGCACCTGCGCATGCGCAAGGACACGTAAGTCCCTACCTGAGCTCTCAAAAGTTCTGGGAGAGCACTTGAACTTGAGATGAATCAGACAGAGAATTTCAAGAGATTCTCATGAAAAGTGCTCAGATTTGCTTGAATAAGTACATTGTTTTGCAACAGAAGTCCTGTAGTTGAACATTCTGACGGTCATAGTTTTTCCTGTTGGATTCCAGTATGTTTTTCCTGTTGGATCAGTATGTTTTCTGATACCGTGACTGGTTTCAAGAAATTATGAAATTCATGCCATCTTTTTGTCTGCATGTGGTTTATGGAACAACATGCAGTCAGGCCAATCCTGAGGGTGGCGAGGCGAAGGAGGAGGCAGATGGAGAAGAGCAGCAGGTGGAAGCAAAGGTACACACACACACACACACGGCTAGTCTGAGTTACGAGTTACACGCTTCCTTGCCTTGTTCGTTCACGACTGCTTGATGTGGAGGGTAAGATTCACATACGATTTTGAGATGTTATTTAAAAAAAAAAAAATTGTGTCAACCAAAACCTGTGTCCTCGGTCTCATTCTGTCCCTTCCTCCTTTCAGGAGACCGCAGAAGAAGGTGTTAAAGAAGAGGAGATGGATGGCATGTGGGAGGAGACATTCAAGTCGCACACTGACGGCAAACCGAATGGTACACACACACACACACACACACCATCTTAATAATCCATTAGATTTAGTTGGTTCACTGTCTGGCTTTGTCCCAATTTGTGTGTGTTAATGTAATATGCTTTGCACTTTGCTCTCTTGATGTGATCTCATCTGGGTGTTTGCTTGGAGCTCTGCTTGTGTTGTGTAACTCAAGAGACAACTGTCTGCCCTACAGGGCCGACCTCCATCAGTCTAGACTTCTCTCTGCCCGGAGTAGAACACGTCTATGGCATTCCAGAACATGCCGACACTCTCAAATTGAAGACCACAGAGTAAGGAGTCAACGATACACCTTGCCGAACCATCTCAAAGCCACTATAGACAAGACAAAGTAGCCAGTGAAGTCATTAAAGCAGAGAGTTGTTGTAGATGGCTGTAATAACCTAGCTTTTTTTTTTGTTCTAGCGGTGGGGATCCCTATAGGTTGTATAATCTGGACGTGTTCCAGTACGAGCTGTTTAACCCCATGGCCCTGTACGGAGCTGTACCCGTCATGCTGGCCCATAGTACGGCACGCACCATGGGCCTCTTCTGGCTAAACGCTGCAGAGACCTGGGTGGACATTAGCTCCAACACCGCTGGAAAGGTATGAGGACCCAGTCCACCGCCTCCTCTGATGGCACATAGAGGAACCTGGTGTATTCTGCTGTTTCTGTTTTGCAGTTTTAAGTGGATGCACTAGAGTTGTGCAATTATATAATTAATCAGCAATTATGACTTCCAATGATATTGAAAACTACATAATTGAAATATAATATTCTTTTTTTCTGCAAAACAATGCTATTACTTTCTCTTGAGTTCCAGTGGACCCCTTTAGTGGTTACTGTTGTATACATGATCTTTTTTGCATGTATTTTTTTATTTGAATTATATTTAAAATTCAATTTAATCTTCTGTACTTTTTAAAGTTTAGAAAATGTTTCCAAAATTATTGAGTAATGGTGTTTAATAATTGTGTAGTGATTTCAATATTGACCCAAATTCTCATGACTGATTTTTGCCGTTATCGAGCAGCTCTAGCGTGCCCTCTTGTCCTCTTTGCCATGCAGACCGTGTTTGGGAAGATGCTGGACTACGTTCAGGGCGCCAGTGAGACGCCACAGACGGACGTGCGCTGGATCTCCGAGAGCGGCATCATCGACGTCTTCATCATGCTTGGCCCCACTCCCTCTGACGTCTTCACCCAGTACGCCTCCCTGACCGGTGAGAGAGCGTGCACGGAGACACTGCAGTATAGACACAGCCTTTTTTGTCTTATCATGGGGTTGTCTGATGCCTTTTAAGGACAATGGTGTCACAAGTTATTTGAAATTAAGTAGACTAATAATGGATATTACGAACCAATATACAATTGTCATCGCCCTTCACCTTCCTTTGGGCTTCTGGCTCTCATTCCTCCATCTCGTCCTGCTGATCTATTACAGGCACTCAGTCTTTCCCCCCCATCGCTGCCCTGGCCTACCACCAGTGCCGCTGGAACTACAACGACCAGGAGGACGTGCAGGCTGTGGACAAGGGCTTCGATGAGCACGACATCCCCTACGACTTCATCTGGCTGGACATCGAGCACGCCGACGGCAAGCGCTACTTCACCTGGGACCCCCACAAGTTCCCCACCCCCAAGGACATGCTGCAGGGCATCATGGACAAACGCCGCAAGGTCAGCGACCAGAGTACATTCTTGAATTTCCTCTGGGGATCAATAAAGTATCTATCTATCTATCAGATGGATAGGAGGGTTTCACAGCTCAGAGTTCCTCTGGCTCAACTGCTAAAGTAAAGTGTAGCATCATTAAAATGCTAAGGGGGAGGAAATGTGTATCTGATTCTGCACTATGCTGTTTACACTAAGCTTCCGTTCCTGTTTCCTCCAGATGGTGGCAATCGTAGACCCTCACATCAAAATAGACAGCAACTACAAAATCCACAACGAGATCCGGGCCCAAAACTTCTATGTCAAAAACAAAGATGGAGGAGATTATGAAGGCTGGTGCTGGCCTGGTAAACAACCATCACGTTTTTGTGTATTGTTGAGCAAGTGATATATGATATGATATGATATGATCTGATATATCAAGTGTTGAAGAAGTGTTTGTTGGCACCGTCTTCCACAGAAGTGTTGTGTGCTTTGGCACAAAGCAAGCGTATGTTTCCAACCACAGCATCCTCTCTGAGGTTCGCCCGGAAATGTTGCCTTATCTTTTTAAGATAGCAAATGTATAATTTGCAAATAGTTCTAGTAGTCTTTTATGAAATACCAGCACACTTTTTTTTTGCTCTCGGTTCAGAATAGATCCTATTCAAATGAAAGAAAACATTTGTGAGTTGTGCCTAAAACTAGCACACTAACAAGCTTAACAGCTGAAGGACTTTCCTCCTACATATCAACAAACAGGATGTTTAAAAGCCTGTTAGCTCGCTAATTGATGTATCAGTGTTGTGGCATTCTGGCTGTTTGATTGTGTGTAAATGTTCATGCTTGTCTTTCTCCAGGGAGTGCTGGTTATCCAGATTTCACCAACCCCCAAATGCGGGCCTGGTGGGCTAGTATGTTTGCTTATGACCAATACGAGGTGAGACATCTTAGTTGATGTCAATGTTTGCATTTGGTTCATGTTTTAGAAAGCGTTTGTCATGCAGAAATCAGAAAGCATTATTATTGCCTCAGTTAGGTTGACCCAAATCCAGAAAAAAACATCTACTGTCCGTTTGAATCTGCAGTTGTTCTTGGGTTTAAAAACGTGTATTATTATTATTATTATTATTATTATTATTATTAATAATAATAATTTATTATATATCATTGTTTTATATATTATATAATATAATAATAATAATAATGGCATACACAGAATGCAGCAAAGTGCTTTACATTTGGAGCATTTAACACAATAATAGAGAAAAAAAGTAATAATACCAACAAACAAATAAAACATCAGAGATTGAGAATTAAGTAAAAATGAGAATTCACAAGATGGGAAGGAAATAGATACAGCAACACATACAATACCAATACAATACTTGCTTGAAGCATCTACATGACTTCTGCTTCCCAGACCTAAATCTGTGTGTGTGTGTGTGTGTTTCAGGGTTCTATGGAGAACCTGTACACATGGAACGACATGAATGAGCCATCTGTTTTCAATGGACCAGAGGTCACCATGCATAAGGATGCTAAGCATGGCGACTGGGAGCACCGTGATGTCCACAACCTCTACGGCTTCTATGTGGTGAGACATACTTAATGAAGAGGATGACAGACAGACAGACATAGACAGACATAGACACAGACAGACAGACAGACAGACTGCTTGATTCCCATTCATCTCTGATGCGCATCAAGGGAGAGACTGCATGATCCATCAGCTGCTCTAACAAGGAAATAGTTTTAAAATAGGGTTTACATATTGACAACAAGAAATGATGTCAACCCTGGTGCCTTACATTATCCATGTTTAGGAACAGTACAGATATCTACTACACACACACACACACACACACACACACACACACACACACCAGCCCTTCACATATACTTTTACCTGAAGAAAATGCATTTAACTGGACTTTAAGTCAGATGAAAAAGACCTATGAACCTGGCTTCTCTGATCTCCTCAGCAAATGGCTACTGCTGACGGTTTGATCCGCCGCTCTGGGGGAGTTGAGCGTCCGTTCGTCCTCACCAGGGCCTTCTTCGCTGGGTCTCAGAGATACGGTGAGTTCCTCTGCACGCTGGTGTCATTAACCCACAGTGATTGGCTTAAGGTTTTAGGCTGGATTTCCTCTTATCTGTATTACGTTGTTGATGTTTTGGTTGCTTTGAATGACTCTGTAGTTGTTTGAGAAGGTCTGCCCCCTGTCTAAAAACTGTGTGTGTGTGTGTGTAACCTCAGGAGCGGTATGGACCGGTGACAACGCGGCAGAGTGGGACCACCTGAAGATCTCCATCCCCATGTGCCTCAGTCTGGGCCTGGTGGGCATCTCTCTGTGTGGAGGTCAGTGACACACACTCTTTTCACTTGCAGTGCGTGCATGCATGCAACTTATACTGTGCATGGACTACATGTTATGAGCGTACAGCTTTAGTAAGTCATTGAATTCTTTTCTGTCCTTCTCCTTTCCATTCCATCCAAAACACTTCACCCTTGTGGCCTTGTCCCTCTCTCCCTTTCCATGTCCTGTCTGTCTGTCAGCTGATGTCGGGGGTTTCTTCAAGACGCCCAGCGCCGAGCTGTTGGTTCGCTGGTACCAGACGGGTGCCTACCAGCCCTTCTTCCGCGCCCACGCCCACCTGGACACCCCCCGCCGTGAGCCCTGGCTCTTCGGGCCCGAGAACACGGCACTGATCCGTGAGGCCGTGCGCCAGCGCTACGCCCTCCTGCCCTACTGGTACCAGCAGTTCTACCAGGCCTACAGGACCGGCCAGCCCGTCATGAGGTGAGGGAGGATTGGGATTGGGATTTTATTTGCCTAGCACATTTCATATGACGAGCACAGACTCCATGTGATTTAAAGGACAGAATAACACATCAAACATGACAGAACCGGAGAGTGTGCTGAGAGAGGTAGTGTGTCCTCAGCCAGTATAGCCAAAGATCCTTGATTCCACTTTAATCCTCTCTGGTATAGTTATCTGTTGGTTTAGTAAGCGGGAGTGATCTGAATATGTCAAAGCTGCATTAGTAAGTTCACACATAAGTCTTGTTTTTGCCTGTCTTTGATTTTGAGGTTATTTGTGTGTGCATTTTAAGTCATGTACTTTTTCTTTCACAGACCATTGTGGGTAGAGTATCCCAAGGACACAGCCACGTTCACCATGGATGACCAGTTCCTTATTGGTAAGTCATTCAAAGACTCAGCCTGTAAGTGAGCAAGCAAACAGCCGTTTACACAGAGAATTTGATAAGATGGTGGTGTTGGTGTATCATATGGCGTGAGCATGGCTAGGTCCACAAGTGAGGAGTTTCACTTTGCCGGCTCCAGTTTCACTCTGTCTCTGCCACAGGGAAGGACTTGCTGGTGCACCCTGTAACTGAGGAGGGCTCCCGGGGCGTTACGGCCTATCTGCCAGGACATGGAGAGGTAAGTGCCGCCACAATGCCCTCATTCTCCATTCAGAGGCCGTTCCTCTGCTCCACTCTAGTTTCTCGCCATGTTTTATGCTGTCTCTCGCTTAAGGCAGGCTGTGTTGGACTAACAGATTGTTGTTTGTTTTGTTTGCGGTATCTCTGAGGATATAAATGGGCCACTTGTTTAAAGCAAGTCAGCTAGCAGGTGGAATGCTTAGCAGTATTTGTTGTAGAGAGTAGAGACTGCTTTGTGCTAAAAGAAGTTGCTATGTGATCTGCAGCTCACAAATTGTTAAACGTTTGCACCAATTTGTGTTATAAATTGTGTTTGGTACATTTTTTTTTTTTTTTCAGGTCTGGTACGATGTCCACACATTCCAGAAACACAACGGAGCTCAGAGCCTGTACATTCCTGTTACCATGAGTTCTGTAAGATAGCTTTTTGACTTTTGCCAACATAAACTATTCATGTCACATCTACTCATTTTAATATCTAACTTTGATTGGTTTTCCACAAACCAACAAATACTGCGATATGAATTACGTATGAAGTAAAAGGAAGGAAATGAAGTACATGACGCAGTGCTGCTTTTCAGTTTCTTCCTGTTGGCTCATAGATCCTCATCCTGCTCTTTCATAGATTCCAGTATTCCAACGTGGTGGTTCCATTATTCCCAAAAAGCTCCGGGTCCGGAGGTCCTCCTCGTGCATGGAGAACGACCCCTATACTCTTATTGTGGCTCTGAGTCCCCAGGTTAAACATTCATTTTGCCTCCCAATGCGGTCAGAGAAAGTCTCTTCTCAGAAACCTGACCACTGTTTTGGTTTGCCTTGTTTTAGTTGTGGTATAAACAGCATTATTTAATAAAGCTCTGTATGTCATGGCTACCATAGAGGACTGCAGAGGGAGAGCTCTACATTGACGATGGCCACACCTTCAGCTTTGACACCAAGAAGGAGTTTATTCACAGGAGCCTAACCTTTGCCAACAACGTCCTCTCCACTAGGTAAGACACCATCCTTCATCCTAATCACTTACATCCTCCTATGTCTCTTGCCTCTCTCCTCCTAGCCCTCACTTCTCTCCCTAGTCTCGTTTTCATGTCTAAAGTGACCTCAAAAACAATAGTTAAGCAAAACTGTACAAAAACCATGACCTGTTCCATGTGTCCTCAAACATGTGTTGTAACAACCTACTCTGCAGGAACCTGTGCCCTGAGAGCCAGCTCTCCTCTCCCTCCTGGATCGAGAAGGTGATCATTCTTGGGGCCAGTAATCCCAAAGGGGTCAACCTTAAGACTGATGGTACGATACACATTTCTGCCTCCTCCTCCTCCTCCTCCTCCTCCTCCTCCTCGAACACAACACATGTTAATTGTAGTACACCATTAGAATAGCGATTTCTAATTCACTATATAATATTTGAAAATGCCTAATTTTCAGTTTGTTCTGTTTGTTTCTCCCCTCTCTCAATGTCCAGGTAAAGTGACTCCACTGGACTATGAGTTTGATGCCTCCATGTCGGTGCTGACCCTCCGTAAGCCTGGCGTGAACGTTGGTGCAGACTGGACTGTGGAGCTGCTGTGAGGCTGGTGGGGACTGGGCTCAGGATCCATAGGGTGGATGTGGCCACAGGCTGTGGTGACCACACGTGGATAAATGACCAAGGCAGGGAAGCTTGTAAGAGGCACATGGAGACCAAGCTGATCGAATATGGGACTACGATCACATACACACACACACACAGACACAACACATACTTTCCCCATCACACACACAGACACAACACATACTTCTCCCAACACACACACTGATGTTCATCAACACAGAAATGCAAGTGAATTTCCCCGAAGTAGACCAATGGGTATGGGACTCTTTAGAAGCGAAACAATCACACACACACACACACACACACACAATACATCTATGATCATCATAACAGGTGATGACTTATCACCTTTGCCATCCAGGACCACAACTGAGTTATTACTGCGTGACCATGTCATTAAAAAATCTTAGATGAACTCCTAGGACTAGGTGTTTTGATTTTCCTTTTTCTGTTTTTATAAATGTCCATGTCTGTCAATTCAATCTTGATCATGTGATTGTTGAATATATATTTAACTGACAAAGTCTAAAGTCAAAATGTTTTTGTTTTTTGTTTTTCTGAGAAATTTCAGGCATTTCATCTGAAGGTATTTCATCTGGATCTCTATAAATCATTTTAGTAACCTAATCATGCCTTGTGAAAATCAGTAAGTCATCATAGCATGGTTGAGCCTTTAGAAATCGTCACCCATTTCTTCTTACTATCCTGAACAACACAGCACTTGGTATTGTGCCAGATTTTTCTCTAATTTGGGAAAATATTGAGATACTGTGTCCTTAACTTCAACTTGAAATACTTGAGAATTCTTTGGGACAGTTTAAATGACTTGCTAGTACTGGCTCTGTGTATTGTAATGTGATGGGTGGGTGAGGGGAAATGTGGCAGCTTAAGCAGGAAATTAAAATCAAAGAGTTGTTACATGTTTTCAGGGGAATAAACCACTGAATCTAGAACAACTTCATTGTTTTTGTTCTTTGCATTCTGAGATTGTGTTGAATTCAGGATAAGGTGAGAGTGAGTAACTGGGGGGGGGGGGGGTTGCAAACATTGTTGCAATGTTTACAACAATAACCTGTAATAGAATTTGGGTTGTGGGTTTGTAGAGCCTTATTGACTGCTGTTATAATGATTTTATCTGTGTGCAGGTGCAGAAATATAATGCTACATTGTGGACTTCTGGTTGTACGGAAATGTGACATGTCACAAAAGTCAACCAATAACTATGTTATTTTTTTCTTGGTAGTATGGATTAGTGTTGATTAGGGATCTTGTTCAAACTAGGGCTCATGCCCTCTTTCAAATAACACATTTGTAGAGGATTGCCTTGAGAGAGGTTACTCACAAGCTAATAAAGACTAATGTTTGATTGTTGGATCTGATGTGGGTAATAAAAGTGTATTATACCGAACGTTGGCATGTGATTTCAGATAAGCCTGTGTTGTCCGCAAAAGATATTTAAGCTAATGAACACAATATTTGTGTAGTAGATCATAACAGAGAATGTCCGTAAACGAGCTCTGATCCGATCATGAACAGTAAAGGCATGAATGAATGAATGAAAAGACCGTCGTGGATTGATGACGTCTTTGTTGTAGCCTCAGACATGGCGGCAGAAGGTTCTGAAGACCTCAGTGGCAATGGAGAAATGGATATCCCAGAAGGTTGGGTTAATTTTATTTCAGAGCATGGAAAGTTTATAACTTCTGTAACTGCCCGCTCTAACTGTGGAGTTTCATTCATCTGGAAAATATTACTCATTAGCGTCCTTAGACACGATGATGGCTAACTAGCTCACAGGCTAGCTGGTAACGTTAACAGCAAATGCCACATTATCTTAACGTGAGCCAACGTAGCGAAGTTCCCCTGGTCTTCCACCTATTAGCAAATTTTCTATGTACAGCATTTTCTGTTAACTGTAAGTATTTACATTAACCGTTTGCCAATTGTGTTAAGCAATAGAATCTATGAGGGACTGCTAATTTAGACACGCAACGTAACACGAAGCTATTAACGTCAGCGAGCTAGCATAACAATTGTGGCCGCAAAACATTTTCAGAAGTTAGGTGACCATTCAAATGAAATGTTTAATAATAATAAAATGTGTCTGGTGATTGTTCGGTCGGAAATTAGAAGTCATTGATGTCATGCTGTTTACCACAAGTACATAATAGTCATTAAACAACAAATAAAATAGTTTGAACATTGTTTCTTATGTAAGAAACATTTCCGCATCATTAGGCTAATTATCACTGTTTGGTATTGTTTCTCAGGAGAGCTCGGAGACTCTGAAGTCTTCGTGGCTCCAAATCCTGAGAGCCAGGTTTCTGGTGACACCGGAGGTACAGTGATGGAAGCGGCTGAAGCTCCTGCTGCACCTTACGCAATGCCCACAGTGGAGGGCGACGAGGAAGATGAGGGCGAGCTCCCAGTGGACTTCGAGAGGCTATGGAAAGCAGCCCACGACAACCCCCAGGATTTCTCTAGTTGGACAGACCTGTTACAGTACTGTGAACAAGAGGTGAGAACTTTAAGATTAATCCATCTGCACATTGATGAAGAATTTGCCTTTAGCACATTGTAATACACTTCTCCACATTGGATGTAGATTGTCAGTTCTCAAGTTATATGTAATGTACTGTGTGTCATCTTTTGTAGTCTATGACTGGAGTATTTGGGACCTCTTATTTACCTGTCCTCCTTCCTCTAGGGTCACATGACTGCTTCCCGCAGAGCTTTGAATGCCTTCCTGGTGCGATACCCACTGTGCTACGGCTATTGGAAGAAGTTTGCAGACATGGAGAGACGAGCAGCAAATAACGTCAAGGCAGAGGAGGTAAGAGAGGGCGTGCATTGTATTGTTTGGTGTTGTGATGTCAACCCCATTATGTGCCTTTGGACACACTGAGGCACAGTTGTGTCCATGAGGAACTGCAAGAGAGCGAAGAGCTGTTGCCATTTAGAGCAGCAGGGAGATCTCTGTGCTCTGGTTGATTGTGTGCTTGTTGTGTTTCAGGTGTGTGTGCAGGGCTTAAAAGCCATCCCTTTGAGTGTGGACCTTTGGATTCACTATATCAACTTATTACTGGGGACTCTGAACATGAACCTGCCTGAGTCCACACAGCGCATTCGCAGGTGTGCAGTTCCCCACAATCGTCCTGTCTTTATCACTCCTCATGTGTCTGTCCACTTTCAGTGAGCATGTTTAAGATCCCTTCCCTTGGGGTGGCAGGTTGTTCCTCTTACGTTTTAAATACGGTGAGAACAAAAATGGAAAGCCCCTTGTTGAAACCCGTCAAACTGACCTAGCTCCCCACTGATGTTTGCTGCAGCGTGTTTGAGGAAGCGGTGGACGCGGCTGGGATGGACTGGCACTCTGACCGGCTTTGGGACCTGTACGCTGAGTGGGAGAAGGAACAAGGGAACCTGAAGGCCATGACTGTGGTCTACGACCGGGCGCTCAGAATGCCTACACAGCTCTACCGAGGACACTATGACAAGTAAGGCAGCCCCACTATGTTCCACTGACCAAGGCCTCGGCCATTAATTGGCTTTAAAGTGCAATTAGAAGTGGCAAGCTTATGGTGTTAATGGAAATATCATGAGGTGTAGGTGATTTGTTTTGCTAAGGCAATTCACTTGCATTAAAGATGTCCCTCTGTCTACGTCTTTGCAGGCTGAAGACTCATATTAGTTCCAATCCACCTCAGGAAATTCTGTCTGCAGAAGAATATGAGAATCTGCGAGCAGAGTATAAACAGAGCCAAGCTCAGGGAGAAGGATCCAACCCCACAGAGGAGGAAGAGGAGAGACCACCGGGAGAGGAGGAACCCGCAGACAACGGCAACGGCAAAGACTCGGTAGTGTGTACCACCTGAGCGAGTGTGTTCACCTGCCTTGCCTGATTTTTTTTGTCCAGGGTGTAATTCTTCATTTCTCTGTTTCATCCAATCAGGAAGAAGCTGTGCAAAAGATGCAGGAGCTCCTCCTTGCCAGCAGGGAGAAGGTGTTCCAGGACAATGAGGCCGAGGTCCGCAAGAGGTGGACATTTGAAGACGCTGTGAGTATCACTCTGACTCCCTCAATACACAGACTTCAATTGGAAGGGTGCTGAGCTGGTAATTTGTCCATGGCAATTCCGCATGAACCTTGTCTGTTCCTGTTTGCGGTAGATCAAAAGGCCATACTTCCACGTCAAACCACTGGACAAGGCTCAGCTGAAGGGCTGGCAGAGCTACCTAGACTGGGAGATGGCCGAGGCCCAGGGTGCGAATGAGCCCCCGGAGACCACTGAGGGGGAATCAGCGGAGGAGCAGGAGGTCCCAAAGCCAGCGGGAGGCATCTCTGACCACAAGCGAGTGCTGATTCTGTTTGAGCGCTGTCTCATCGCCTGTGCCCTCTACGAGGAGTTCTGGACCAAGGTAACGTACGGGGGGCGTCTGGCAGAGGACGAGGAGTCCAGCAATGGATTTTTTTTCTAACGGGGCGAAAGTTAAACCGCGTGTGTTTGCATGTGTGCAGTATGTCCGTTACCTGGAGCAGTCGAGTGTGGAGGAGGCACGGATTGTGTTTAGGAGAGCCTGTGAGGTCCACCTGCCCTACAAGCACTCCATCCACCTGCAGTGGGCCACGTTTGAGGAGAGGCATGGTGAGAAATGTACACTATGCATATGAAGGTGACCCTAATGAATTAATGCCTTAGGTCCCCTTCAGTACTGAAGTTTAATTGAATAATTGCAATTATAATGCAATTATATAGTTGTGTAATGGGCAATTCCATGGAAAATTGTCACGTCCATAACGGCAACTAAATACCACGGCATTGTGTTGGCGTTATGGATGTGACAGTTTTGCGCAGAATTGCCCTAATGCATTGTCTTGGTATATTCCTAATGCCACAGTCCTATTTTATGTTCTAAATGTGCTTGCTGTCCATTACATGAGGGTGTCTGGTGCTCTCATTGTCTACTGTGATGTGTCTCCTGCAGGTAACTACAGTGAGGCGCAGCGTATTCTCGAGACCCTGGAGCAAGCCATGCCGGGATTGGCCGTGGTGCGCCTGCGCAGGGCGGGCCTGGAGAGGCGATTGGGCCATCTGGACCGGGCAGAGACTCTGCTGACGGAGGCCCTGGAGCAGAGCAAAGAGAATCCCCAGCTGCACGCATTCTACTCAATCAAGCTGGCCAGGCTGCTCCTCAAGCTGGGCAAGAATGCGGCCAGGGCCCGCAGTGTCCTTCAGGAGGCCATAGACCTCAACCCTGTAAGTCAAAGTCCACCACTCACTGTGAGCATGGGCCATGGTGGGCACTGGTAGTGTTAAGGGACTTGGCTGGCATGCAGTGGTCATAAAAAGTTATGGGTTCGATGACTCGCTGAAGGCACTTAACCCCAAGTTAATCCAGGGATACTGGCTACTGCAAAGAGTCGCTTTGGATAAAAGTGTCATCTAAATGTATTAGTACTCACGAGACATGACTGAGAGCTCTCAAAGTTTGAGTTGTATCTGTGACTCTCAGTCCTCTTGGAGGTCACAGTTTGATTAGTATTGCATAGACTTGAGAGTTATCCTTTGGGGCAGCCGTGGCCTACTGGTTAGCGCTTCGGACTTGTAACCGGAGGGTTGCCGGTTCGAACCCCGACCAGTAGGAATGGCTGAAGTGCCCTTGAGCAAGGCACCTAACCACCTGCTCCCCGAGTGCCGTTGTTGTTGCAGGCAGCTCACTGCGCCGGGATTAGTGTGTGCTTCACCTCACTGTGTGTTCACTGTGTGCTGAGTGTGTTTCACGGATTGGGATAAATGCAGAGACCAAATTTCCCTCACGGGATCAAAAGAGTATATATACTTACTATACTTATGAAGGAGTCTTGTCTTAACTTGTGTAATGTGGTGTTTGCTGTAGGACAACAGTAAGCTGCACCTGAATTTGCTTGAGCTGGAGGTGTCGGGAGACCCGCGCACCAACATTGCCGCGGTGCAGCAGTGCGTCACCCGGGCTCTGGCTGCCCCGCTCTCACCCCGAACCAAGATTCTCTTCTCCCAGCGGGGCCTGCAGTTTGCCGAAGACTTTGGCACCACCGTGAAAGGGTAAGCAGCACCACACAACCGAAGAAAGAATGACTTCTGCAATCTGATTTTTAAAAAATCAACAACCCGAAAGGGGGTCTTGTCTGTCCTTGAAGTTGTCATTGACACGGACTTGAATGTTCTGCTTAAGGAGTCAGGGTTTCCCCCTTGCCGCTCTCAAAATCTTGTCCTATACCTAAGTAGCAACTGCAGAGCATCAGATAGCTGCTACAGCAGCTGCTAAAGGCAAGTGAGTCAGAGCATCTCCTACACTGACACCTTATTCATTCCATCCCTCTCCCACCATGCACCTGGCCTAATTAATACTTGTGTATGTATGTGTGTGTGTGTGTGTGCGCGCGCGCCCAGTGGGGTGCAGTATGGGGTCACTTCACTCACTGGGTGTTGTGTGTTCTCTCCCAGCGTGCTGACCATGTATGATGAGCATCAGAAGCTGCTGAAGGAAATCGGCCCGAAGAAAAGGGGAGCAGAGAATGGGTGAGACTGAGCATCATGAACAGAACCTTACTTTCTAAGAGTTCCACATACCCTCTAGTTTAACAGCATCCGTGGTAATTATGGCAATACCAGCAGCTTATTGTAATAATAATAAGTGGTGGTGTAGTTTTGGATGATGATGATGATGATGATGAATGAGGACAATTATTTGATCTTTTGAACAAACCCAGGGCCTTTTCCAAGGCCTTGTTTTCCTCCAAAATACTATTCAGGGCTGTGAATATTGAAGAGAAAGTAGTGCCATCAGCTGTCCTGTGTTTCTCATTGCCTGTCCTGCAGAGATAGTGATGACCCAGAGAAAGTGAGCCGCGCAGACGATGGGTCTGCCTTGGCCACTGCCCAGACTGCCCCACCCACTGTACCACCTGTTCCCATGACCGCGCCCCCTCCTCCCATGATTGGGGACATGAGCAGCTCATACGGAAGCTACAGCAGCTGGTATCAGGTATGAGGAGATGTGAGCACGTCACATTACTGCTGTACTTACAGCTCATTTAACAGGGACCGTGTATAACTGAGCCAGATTATAGCAGAGGCTCATTCACATCTGTAGTCTCTGGGCAGGAGTTGATGTTATAAAAGTTCCACTATCAGCATTTATTTATGCCCTTTGGCCTCTTCCACTACTTTCTCTCTCCCCAGCAACCTCAGTATGGAGGGTATGGAGGATACCAGAACCCATGGAATCAGTATAACCAGTATTACCCACCCAGCTAGGATGAAAGGCCTGCATGACTCACGGCTGGCCACAGGAATTCTGGGATACTGTTTGGTTTCATAGAGATATGCACCCATTCACTGTCGCAATATCCCGGGAAGTGATTAGAGCGCTCCTTAAAAACAACGCTTGACCACAGGAATAAGGATAAGGATCAAAGTCATTCAAGGGTTTGAGATGAAGCTTTACAAATCTTTAAAGTTACGATTTTATATTCATTGTTTTCTTCTGTGAAACAGTGTCTAAAAAGAGGACATCCAATATCAGCTCCACATTGAAATATTTTAACAATGTAGTCATGTTTCAAAAGGCCCGATTCTTCCCCTTCATTGAGATTTTAAGGTGTAAAAAGTTTGTAATTCCCATATAAAGTCTAGTTTTACATCGGAATTAGTATGATGAAAAATTAGAATGAAAAATTGGGCTCAATGTGTTAATTCATGCTGGGTTTTTACTATCTGCAATAAGGAGCACATACATTGGTATTTTAAATCTTGCATCATTCCGGCAGAAAACAGGGCGTTTTTTGTATGTACAGATATTTTAAAAATTTGAATGGTAAATACTCGCAAAACATCTCATGATTTTATTTTAGTCTGGACCCCCCCCCCCCTTTGCATTCTTTAGCCAGTGGATCGAGAGCTGATTTTCAGTGCTTCAGCTAGTCATCACGTCGACTACCTCCCCGTACTGTAACATCCATTTGTCCAGCATATATTTGTCTGTAAATACATTGACACAAGAGCTGCCTTTGTTTTACTTTTGTACCTAAGAGGCTAACTGGTAATGTTTTGAAGAGGTACTGATTTTGTATTGCTGTATTTGGGCATTGAGGAGGGAAAAGTTGCTATGGTGCTGCAACAAACCGAAGTCATTCTTAGACTAGAGATCTGGACAGAGCCAGCAGGGTACTAGGTATTGCCATGTCTGTGTGAATTTACTGATCAGCAACTTTGAGGCAAATGCTGCCTTGCTCCACTCGTTATCGAGTGTACCAATACCATTCCAACCTCTTCTGTTGTATGCTTTATTGTTGTGCAGGCAGTAAAACCACATGTTTTACACACTTGTAGACATTTATTTTTACAAACAGAACCCCATAAGTGACCTGCTGGCTGTTTTGTTTTTAATTATTATTTGAATGTCTTTCATGCAAATGTGTTTTTTTACACAGTGCTTAATAAAAGTGTCAGTATACCACACAGGCATGTCTTCTGCATGTCTGTTTTGAGGTTGATTTGTTGCTCTTTGCAGGAAGACAAGTCCTGGGAAAATATTGTTGATTTATTTCAAATGGCAAAATGGTGGGTAATAAGCAGCGGAAACATCATTATTCCTGACAGCACCTGGAAAATAGCCCATCGTCATATCCTTTGACTTCTTGGGATGCTGTTTGTTTATTTACTTTACAATTGTAACAGAATCATAACTGTACCTCATCTTAAGGTGCTTGCTCTGTTTTGATCAACTCCAGTATTTAATCATTAAATAAGAAAAGAAAAGTGGCGGAGGGGGGAGGTCCATTGCTGAGTCAGATGTACTCTCCATGTCAGTGGTAAAACAAAATCTGGAAGAGCTGCGTCATCGGTTTTGTCTCTGGAACCCCTTTACTTCTTGGTAACAACGAGGACTGCAGAAGGCACCAAACCTGTCACAACAAAGCACATCATAATATATTACATTTTTTGCACTGATATTTTGGTTAGGCAACCTCATGTCTCTGTTGGACCAAAGTCCTTTTAAGCAAGTCCCTCCACTCGGTGGCCATATTGTAACGCTTTTTGGTCACTTATTGGGAATCTATTTCCACAGAAATGTGCGTATGCAAGGCTTCACAGCAGCAAGATCACAACACATGATTGGCACAATATATTGACTAACTTTTTTTGCCACAGAAGGGGCGGGATGTGTAGACAACTGCGTTACAAACTCACCCCATGCATTGACATTGCCATCCTCCATAGAAATGCATTGCCGTTACAAACTAACCCCATGCATTTCTATGGAGGATTTTTTGAGTGCTGTGTCTCCCCTTTAGAAAGCCTCTGGTTGGACTCCCTGGTCCTTGTTTCTCACCTAGTTCCCGAAGCGGCTTCTCCATATCCAACTCAGTGTAGACGCGGCGTGGGTATGGCGACAGCAGGCCGAAATCTTGATCGCTGCCTCCGTTCATTTGTATGTAGACCCGCACAGCTGCTAGTGGCTCCTGGGCTTTGAATGTGGCTGTGAGTGCTGAGCCGTCCAGCATGCGCACCTGGACATGGCATGAGCTTAGTTTCACAACTCAGTCCTGGCTGAAGCAACAACACGCCTGTATCTTTTTTTTACATTTATTCATTCAGCAGATGCTTTCATCCAAAGTGACTTACAGAAAGAGAATAACATTCAGGTTAAAGTGCAAAAAAAGACCTTAGCTATTAATCATTAATAGACGGGCGCGTTTCCCAAAACCATAGTTGCTAACTAAGTAATGCAATTTACCATTGTATGCAATGCAATTTACCATTGCCAATCAACTAAGTTGCTAACAGGTTAGCAACTATGGTTTTGGGAAACACAGCCCAGAGTAGGCGTAGGGCTTTTCTGCTTCTTTACCTGTATCCTGCACTCATCGTAGTCCTTCTTGGCTGGTGGGGGGCCCTGGTTGTCTGAGGGGGTTGGTGAGGTTGCCTCAGGTGGGGGAGAAGAAATGCCAGTCCCTGAAGCATTGCCACCGCCAAACTAAGACAACATGGATGGGGTTAGTACAAGGGTGTTGAAAGAACATGATATGGCAACATATTTCCAAGAGTAATGGATAAGACGGGTCTATCAAGAATCCTGGCACAATACCTTCTGAGCTCTTTCCTCTCGATCACGGGCTATCTTGTCTCGGACCCGCTGCCTGATTCACACAGCAAAAAAGTAAATGTAAATCAGGTTTATAGGCCAAATATATTTGCATATACAAGGAATTTGGTTTCTGCATTTATCCCATCCGTGAATTAGTGAACACACAGTGAGATGAAGCACACACTAACCCAGAGCAGTGAGCGGCCTTCCTACAGTGGCGCTCGGTGAGCAGTGAGGAGTTACAGTAGGTGCCTTGCTCAAGGGCACTTCAGCTGTGGATGTGAGCAATGCTCAACCACTTACCCCGCCCACATTTTTACTACTGGTCAGGGATCGAACCGGCAACCCTTCGGTTTCAAGCCCTAACCAGTAGGCCACGGCTGCCCCGCCAGACATTTAGAGGCATGGGTGGAACTTTTATTTACTCATTTATTTTGATCAGCCTACCATGAATCTTCCAAGTCTGGCCTGTTTATCACTGGAGGCATCTTGATCCAATCAATACCGGCCAGAATCTCTGCGGCAGTGTCATAATACCTTGTGCAAGGGGGCTCTTACTTGGCTAGCCGATCCTCCATCTTCTCCTTCCTCCGCTGGTCAGCCAGCTTCTTCATTTCGTCATCCTGGAGTTTGGATTTAATCTGCAGGAGCTCCTGGCCCTGCTTCCGGCGCTGTTTCTCCCGCTCCACCTCGTCCTTGCGCTCCCTCTCGCGCCGCTCTTCCTGCTTCACCCTCATCAGCTCCTCCAATCTGGAACAAGAGACGGGGCAAAGTGGTCCGTTTTTGTTTTGTTTTTGTACTGAGACCACACCTGTAATTCTCATGAATTAAGTGACCAAAAACATTAACCAACCTTTTCACCTGTGCAATCCTCTCTTCCTCTGTCATGGCTTGCTTGCCATCTCCCTCTCCCTCTTGCATCATTGCAATGTCATGCTCCGTAGCTATCAGAAGTGAAAGTAAACGTTCAGTTAAGTTTAGGTGCAGACAGAGACAAACTGAGCTTAACATGCATGACACCATGGCATCTCATACATTCTGAAGGTTCTGAAGGTTCTAACGGTGGTTGTGCTGCGCTCTGCTGATCAGTTCCTCCGCCTACAACATTCCCTGCCGGTGGCACGTATGGCTCATCGATGTCTGGGTCGTTTTCGTGTTCCATCAACCTGGAGTGAGAGGTATGAAATAGAACAAACCATTCCAAACATGTTTACAAGTAATAAACTAATCATGGTCCAAAGATTCACTCACCAGTCCATTGCTCTTTCTATTCCCTGGTTTCCTGTGTGCGCCACAGCCTTCTCTCTAAGAATAGATAAACAAAGAGCCAAAAGGCCCAAACTGAATATGGAAACATCCGGACTTCTGTGATGATGAGCAGTATGTAACAGACAACAAACACTGAATCTGTTCAAATATTAAACTTACGCTCGGTTTCTGCTGAACCCCATTTCAAGCAGACTCTCTAATGTAGTGCATTCGGCCATGGTTCTGAGGACATTCCAAAATAGTAAATAAATATACAGCCTAACTACAAATGCTACAACTTTGGTGTGACCACTCTAGCTTGCTAGCTGTCTGTCTCTCACCAAACCGGTACATCAGTGAAAAATCACTTATAGTCTTATTTCAGAGGACACATTGCTAGATAGTAAAGTTAACAAACAAAATCACTAAATATCGCCCAAATATGTCACATCGTTATGATGACAAGGATTTTCATGTGCAGTTTCAGAGATAGCTATAGCTGGCTAATGTTAGCCGCAAACTCATTAGCTAAAGCTACAATGCTAAGCCAACTAGGATAATATAACCAACTGTTAAGTTGACAGTTGGGCCGTAAAAGGTGGGAAACGAACTTGAGTCAAAATATTTCGCGTTACTAAAAGTATATGGCAATTCAAATATATAACGATACCACGAACTTGAAAGCAGTGTGTCTGAGTCTCCAAGGTAAGCAAACGCTTCTCACATTGGGACAGGGTTTCGTTGTTTCCCCCGTCGGTTTCATGCACCTACGACTGCCTGACGAGGACAAACTGTACGTCAGTTACAAGAAAACTCATTTTCCTGAACGAATGAATCAGCCCAAAGCCTCTTTGAGTGCCCACTCCACTTTTGTTAAACGTCTCTTTATTGGCAAGAGGAGCCAAAACAGAATCTGACAGAGCAAGTTGTAGCATAAAGATATTGTGAATGTGGTGTGTGTGTGTGTGTGTGTGTGTGTGTTTATATGACTATCCTACAACTATCCTAAACAAGGATGCAAGATGTGTTGTTGAGAGGTTAATCGGGTAATGGCTAATAGACTATCTCTCACAGGAGCACCAGTTATACATTGGATGGGTGCTTATCCATTGGAAAATAATTAATTTAGATTATCAAAAGGCTGTCATACCAATAGTGCCTTTGGTGTTGGTACTAGCTAAGACATACCTGCCTCTGCCACCAATGCTTATCTCATAAGAAGTGAAACAAATGTTTGCTGTTTGTTGGTTGGAGAGAAGAGGGTCGCAGAACTTCTCCACATTTTGTTTTTGTTGGGGGGGGGGGGGGGGGGGGAGGTTAGGGTTAGGTTTTGTTCGTTTGGTTTTTCCGACTGTTTCCCGAACATGCTCGTAGCGTGAACGCGCGTGCACTGCTCTTAAGATGCTCTTAAGAGGAGCTGTCCACGTTAATAGTTCTGAAATATCCTCTGATTTGATGATGATGTCAGACAGCTATAGGCCTACCATTTAAACATCAGATCTACACATTAATTCACATCAATACGAAAATAGAAACACTTTGACATCTGCATGTAAGCATCCCAAGTAGGATATACCACACACAGACATAAATAATTGTAATTATTTAAGATTAGATTGCAATACTTTTTCGCTGTGTCAACGTTTGAAGAAGTCGATTAAGAAAGTGAGGAAATGTAGGCTTAGATTTTGATGCATAGGCCTACAGACTAAACCACATGTTCCTTTCTCTGCTTGTACCCTTATAGGCCTAATAAAATATAGCCCTCACTTAGCAAAGATAATGGCAAACTATTCTGGCAACGTCTCGTTTCATAACTTGATTGCATTTTTGTCCGCTTTTCATCACATTATTATGACCATTAAATTTAGGCTATGCTATTTTGCAGGCTAAAATCTAATTCATCACAGGTAAACACAATAAAGAATGGGAACGTAAATTGGATTATGTATTCTAAGTTGTAATTCCTCTGTATGTCCTGTTGGTGACCTCAGTGAGAAGTAGCATACTGTTAGACGCTCTTAGCCGGTAACGAGAACTCTGGAGCACTCGTAGATCTACGAGTGTTTTCACGACGCTCTTAAGGTACGATGGTTTCGGGAAACAGTCGGCAAATCTTAAGACGTTCGAGAGGGACTTTACGACACTCTTAGACTTAAAATGCAGACTTAAAATTTTTCAACAAGTTCATCAGAAAGTTCACCCACCATTTGATGTAGTAGCCTATTTGTCACAGCAGCACGAGGCATGGAGTCATTCATCTGGACTGAGAAGCAGGAGGAACGGTTGATAGGCAGAATTTTTTTAGACCCCTCCTCTGCCTTGCAAAAACATAACATTTATCGTTGTCTCTGCTTAACATGATCAGTGCACTGTATATTTCACTTAAATAGTACAATCAACTCATTTCTTTTAGTTATGACATAGAGTTTTCACAAAACACACAAACATTAGTAGTGACCACCTAACATATTTATTACAACTAAATCTGGGTTTAGAGTGTTGGAACATGGAATGGTGGCTGATAATGTAGATATTGCATTAAAGATTAACCATTTCTTTCTACAACAGTCAAGAACCCTTTTGCAATTATGTAAGCACATAATGTAATCGGAAAACTGCAGCCCTGTTTAAAAAAAACAATGCAACTGATCTCAGCTGGTATTCAGTCATATTCACCCTTAGCTGGGTCCTTCTTTTCTTTTCTCTATAATTGTCTAACATTCTGTAAAGCGCCATGAGACATGACTTGTGTAATGTTTTGGCGCTGATATTGAAAATTAGATAAGATAATTAATAATAATATAATTCCGTCTAATGGAGTGGAACTGGAGTGAAACTTTTGACCGATAGTGTATATATCACTGTATATTCTTAATGTACTATGTTACAGCAGTGTAAAACTGCTTGTAGATTAACTTTGTGTGCTACGTAACATATATCACCTGCTTTACAGCATAATGTGAATTTGTGTATTTGGGTGTTTCTGCAACTAGGGACTTAAAGTCCCATACTGCAATTTGAATTTCTTTCAAAATTGTGTCATATTGGTTCATTTAGGCCTACACTGTGTTATTATGTATTTTTATATTTTGACTTGAATATTATTAATTAATTATTAATACTTTGAATATTATGAAAATGTGATTATTTGACTTCAAGTTTCAGTTGTGTGAAACTATGATTAACTATGATGCTGAACTTTCCACGTCAAGCTAGATCTGCGCCAAAGATTCCTAAAAGAGTGTGATGGCTCGGTGGAAGATGGAGGAAAAGCTGCCTGAGATAAACACTGCACTCAGAAAAGTGTACAGGAGAGATGGAGTGAGAGAATGACGGAGGGGAAGAGATGAAGAGAGCTGATAAAAGAGGAATAGCTGATTTTTTTTAAGCTTTGATACTCCAATCTATTTTCTTTTTCTGAATCTCTCTTGTGTGTCAGTGTAGCTGGCACCGTAAAAAAAACAACAACAAAAAACAACCTGGGTTAAAATCAGAATCAAAAACAAAGTCAGCTCTCATACATGTTTTATCATTTTTTTTTTTTTTTTTTTTGTCTTCAGTTCAGCTCTGGTGTCTGTTACATGTGTTCTGTCGTCACGCTGTGTGTTGTCCAGTTGCGCTGGTGTTTGCACAGTTCGTCACACACATTGTACTGTTCTGCTGCTCCTGCTCTTTGATACCTTGGTGTTTTTTGTGACCCTTGGAAAAACAGGGCCGTGGAGGCTGTCCAGGTAGGATCAGTCACCGCCACAGGGGGGCGCCATTGCATATGAATGCAGACGACTCACTTCTCTGCTCTCCTGTCTCTTCCTCTCATTTTTCACTCACTCTGTTCAGTTTGGTCTTGGAAGAGTATGCCACGGCGAGAGATGTCATGAGGGTAAATTATTAAATCCCACCCTAGAACTTTCTGGAACTGGAAACAAACTTCATGTTTAGCTGGAGGCCATAAGTCGGCACACACAGAAAGAGTCCATAACAGCTTTGGAATGACCAAACAACAATGTGTAGTGTGCCAGTGGGATCCACATTTTGTAATCAACTTCACCCACAATGTCGGGGAAGTCTGAGTGTTGTCAAGCCAACGGCTTTGTTTTTTTTTTTTTAAAGTAGGCCTATATTTTTTGGGCTTTTTTGGAGATTGACAGGAAGTGAGTGGGAGAGAGAGTCGGGGTGGGATCCGGAAAGGACCACAGGGCGGGAATCGAACCCGGGTCGCCGGCGTACAGTGCAGATGCCCCAGCCAGTCACGCCACTGCTGGGGCCAGCCAATGGCTTTGTTACAGACACATGGGCCCTCTGGTTGTGCCATCTCCTTCATGCCCATGTTCTCCAGTTCTCCTTCTGTTATCAGTTTAGCTTCACACTCATAAATCGTCCCTCTATCCAGCTGGCTCAGTTTTCTTTTAGGTTAGGTTCACTTTTAACCTTAGTTTGTTTTGCTCTCCCTTCAGTTTTATTTGCTTATAGGCATCACTACTTAATCACAAGAACCTTGGCCACAATCATCAGGGTTTGCGTCTCTGTTTCTTGTTTCCTTTGTCTATAATGTATACATTGTATGCATTATTTACAGATGTACTGTGAGTGAATATGAACAGGTCATTTGTGATACGCGTGTGTTGGCGTATGACCTGCTTCTGTTTTGGGTTTATCGGGGGGCCAATTTACAGATTGACCTTTACAACCAGGTTCAGCAGTGTCTATCTAGCAGTTGAGTCCATGCACATATTTTCTACACAGTGAACCTGTGACCATGATCACCACATCAAGCCTTAAAGGGGCATGAATGAGAGATAGAACGAGACTCCATTTTATGAATGCCATGCAATGTTATGATCTGTGGTATAATTTTTTAACAGTGCATTTGTTCCATTAGTGGTGAGTTGCTCTCTGTCCTCTTACATCTCTTGAAGGGATGTGAACATTTTAGATTCACATCGGTTCTTTGATGGATGATGGACTGTCTTATGAGATGTCTTTAGATCTAAATGCTTTTGTTTTGTAGCTGTTTTCATTCTTTTTTTATTGCTGGAAATGTTAAATTGCACCTGAATCACGTATGCCCACAACCAAACCACACAAGTGAAAATAAGGAGTGCCACATCTGAGCTATAGAGCCTTCAGAGACCTGATGTGGTTTGGTGAAGATACAATGTTTTTATTTTGCTTAAAGGCAGAATTGTGTCTGGGAGATGTTTGATGAAAACATGTTTGTAAAATGTATTTACTTGAGGAACATTTCAAAAACCGATGACTGAAGTGCTATCGATCATACCACTGTAAATATAAATGGCAGAAATGACAAATATCTGAATTAACACGTATAGAGTCCAGCCAAGATAAACATGTGAACAGTGCATCAAACATGTGAACAGTGCATCAAACTCATTACTTCCGTGTTTCCGTCCAAATCAATGGCGACGCGTGTAGATACAGTCATGGCAAATGCTGTTGTTTTTCGCTGTTCTGTTATGTTGTTAGCGGAAGGGCTAAGGAGAGAGACTGCCATCATCAACACTAGCAGACTTCTAGGCAGTGTGATGTCTTGATCCACAGACACAGCCACACAACTGCGGGATATCAACAGGAAGTAAGACCTGCGTGATGCCCAACACACTGAGAGGAAACCACTGAGGACGCTCCTCCAGTCTCTCTCATGCTCATGCCATACACCTGTGGCCCCTCACTGTACAGATCGCTTGGCCACTCGGAAGCAGAGAGTATATATAAAGAAAAAAAGGAGAGAAAGTCTATTAAGGTTTTAACTATTTGAAGGTGTCGTTTCTCCCCCCCCCCCCCCCCCCCCAGCTTTGCTAAATGCAACCTTTTTTCTTCTTATTTCATGGTTCAGTTTGGTTTGGTTTAATGTCCAAACAATGTGTTTTGCACTTTTTTTTCCGTTTGTTCCATTTGGTATGCTTGTTTCTCAGCACTGAATACATTGTATTGTGTTAACTGTGCCAATTAAACATTCAGAAAACAAACAAAAAGAAAAAGCTAGATCTGCGCAGCACTGCTAAGGCGCTGCATTGTGCTTGAGTAGAACTACCTTAAAACGCCACAAGAGTACACTGGTGATACAAAAGATGTTCGCTTAAATTCTTGCAAAAGAGGTTCTTCCAAGTCAATGTGACTGAGAGGTAGGACTGCATGTAAAGATATTGACCATTATCTGAGGCCCTGAATAATTGTGAGACTGAAATAAAAATGTAAACTGTACTTTTTGTGTGAATCAAAGAGAAACTCTTGAGCATTTCAAAGAGAAACTCTTGCGTATTTATTTTGGTTATGCCCTCATACTAAATTACTTTGCAGTAAATTGTCTCGGTAATTAGCTGATCTTATTTACCCTGAACTCTCCTTGTACTGGGAAAATAGGTTATTATTTGGTTTCATTAACTATAACACAAATCTCACCTCTCAGTTTTATTTAATCAACCTGATTTTGATTTTGACCAAATTTTACATCCATGAGTCCAAGTTCCAAAATAAAACACCTTCATAGAGTTCTCCATTCACATTAAATACTATATTTCTACTATATCATGTTGCAGTAATAAGAAGGCTGTTAGAACACACACACTATTTGTACTTTTCAAATGCTTTATGTAAATTGAGTTGTTTTGTTTCTTTTTTATTGTTATTATATTTTTTGTATCTCCCCTGGTGTACTTGACCTGTTTGACCTGTTGGTATTGTATACACACATGACTGTCTTCTTTTGCTTATATATAGGCCTAATATATAATAGAAAATCTTTTTAAGGTTAATTATAGATTGAATGGTTTATTATTCTTAAATCCATTGGTAAACATATATTTTTCTACTTTCAAGTTCAACATGAAATGTTTTTATAGGCTACATTAGGCTACCCTTTCACGATGGGCTACTGCCAGTGAAGGACTTTTATTCTGACACGTGCTATACACCTCAATGTCACACGCGGTTTCCTCTGTGGGAAAAAAATCGGGGGAAAAAATGCGAGAGGTAGCCTAATGGCACAGCTAGCACCAGGACGTTAACGACAAAGTTTCGCTCTAGTGGTACGGTACAGTCACGAGAGAACAAGCAGTTTTCACAGGTAGACTTAATTAAATGTCATTTCCGGTATATAAGGACGTTTGACTATTCCTTCTATGAAAAATCTGCTGTTTCATTCTCCCTGCGGGACACACGACGACATTTCTTCACTGTATGAATCAGCCGTAGTTGCGCTGTTGTAGGAGGGGTGGTGGTAAGCTAGCTTAATTACTGTCAAAACCTGAAACTGAACAGTCGGGCGGACATCCTGGTCATAGCACTTGCATTTTAAAGTTCCTGTTGTATCGGTCAGTGCCAAAGTCTCATCATGTTTAGCTGGTCCAAAAGAGACGGGAAAAAAGATCCAGAATTATTTCAGAATGTCACAGAGGGGCTACGTCGGTTGTACCGAACAAAACTCTTTCCACTGGAAGACGCTTATCGTTTCCATGAGTTCCACTCACCGGCACTGGAGGACGCCGATTTTGACAACAAACCCATGGTACTCCTGGTTGGTCAGTATTCAACCGGCAAAACAACCTTTATTCGGCACTTGATGGAGCAGGACTTCCCAGGTATGAGGATAGGCCCAGAGCCAACTACAGATTCCTTTATTGCCGTAATGCACGGTGAGCAGGAAGGTGTGATACCTGGAAACGCCTTAGTGGTTGACCCCAAGAAACCCTTTCGTAAACTCAACGCATTTGGCAACGCTTTTCTGAACAGGTGAGTGTCCTTTTATTAGCTACATCAAAGCCATGCTACAGGGGGGATACATTGGTGAACGTTATCACTGAACAAACTTTTATATGCCAACACTAACTTTTAAAGGGTTCAAAGGGTGCTTCATTTTGGTCAGGCAGTAAGTTAACTTTATCCAGATTTGTCACAATTGCTTTGCTTCATGTCAAATCAAGCTTCACTTCATCACAGATACCAGACTGAAATTGTGAAACTAGACACTCTTGGTTGGAAAGCACCCTGTCAGGTCATGGTCTTAGTAGGGCATGTTCATGTTGCGCTGCACCGGATATGGTAGGTGATCGTTCTGTTCTGATGACACTTCTGGTGCTTTCTGGGTCCACAAACCGATGTTTATTAATATTTGGGGTGGATTGCTTTGGGACATTTTTTGCTTTTCGGACTTATGTAGGCTATAGATTATATGAGGCTACTATGTGTAGGCAACACATTAAATCCACAACCTATATCTTTGGCTTTCCTATTATTTCACTGACATTCATTAGTTTGGGGAAGAGCCACACCCACTGGAGCTTAGGTGTCCCACATTACGCAGGGTCCCACATTACGCAGGGTCCCACATTAGGACATTTATGCCTTGTCTTCCCCGTAAACACATGGCCCCCCTCTGTTCAGAAAAACTTTTTTTTTTGTCAACTGAGTCCATGATCTCATCCGGAACTATTAGATAAAAGAAATCGTGTGTGTTGGCGTCTACAGATTGTGCAACACCTGTTTTAGATCGTGTTTGCGCCCGTGTATCGGTAGATCTGTCATATTCCACGGGCCCGTGCTTACTTGTACTGTATGGAATTGAGCAGTCACATTAGCACAAAGGCAGCAACTCAGAAATATACAAGAGCAGCTGGCCTCATTACTCACACCCTCATTGTGCACACACACACACACACACACACACCCATGTTGGTCACACCCATGGCATAGTCGGATATAAGGTGGTACCAACTGTCCAAGAACTTGACCAGCACAAATGGAAGTGACCCAAGCACAATCCTAACCCAATGTTTTTGGGGCAAGTCCAGGTGTTTTATCTTCTCAAGAGGATTATTATTGCCTGGGATTAGACACTGCCCTCATTCGCCATATGCTAGTTAAGATTAAACTGTTTCCGATTGGTGCCACAGGATTACATCCATGGTGTGAAGAGAGAATTTACTCCAGCTGAGTCACCATTTCTGTTGTGCAAGCTGGTCTGATGGCATCCTCATAAAGTGGAAGTATGACAACAATTATTTCAACTTCTTCAGATTATACGCACACAAGCCCCCCTTCTTTTTGTTTATTAAAGTTACACCATAAGTAACATTCCTAGCCTTAAGCTCTTCATCAGACTGGTTTATTAAAGTTACACCATAAGTAACGTTCTGAGCCTTAAGCTCTTCATCAGACTGGTTTATTAAAGTTACACCATAAGTAACATTCCGAGCCTTAAGCTCTTCATCAGACTGGTTTATTAAAGTTACACCACAAGTAACGTTTCGAGCCTTAAGCTCTTCATCAGACTTGATTAGTACTTATGGTGTAACTTTAATAAACAAAGTAGGGAAGCCTGTGTGCGTATATTCCTTCCTATTTTTCACGATATCACTTTTTTATCCAGCACCTACTTTTGGATGTGCACACATTACGTTTCTTTGAATCTTCTTCAGACTACCTTCTTCTATAGATGTGCATCTTATTATAGCACTTGAGGCCTCTATCTATAGGAGCTAGTCCAAACCAACACATTTGTAGTCGTCACCTGAGAGGCAAGTCAGATTTAATTTTAGTGTTCTCTCAATCAAAGACAAATGCAGATTGCTCACGGCCAGCTGCTTTGCCAAACATGATTCATCAGTATGTGACGCAGAACCGAACAGGACTCAGGGCTGAAATGAGTTGACTCAGGGGTTTGTGTTGTCGCCTGTCACATGACTGTGTGGCTCCCGTCAGGAGGAGGCAGACAGAAGCCATGTGTGATCGTGCTGCAATCCTGGGGCTCTGCCCCTCACACCCCCCACACAGCTCAGCCAGGAAACCCCTCGAAAAAGAGAAGCTGATGTGGAAAAAGTCCACGTCCCCGAACTGCGCGGAACTATTTCTCTTCTCAGTTCCATTGTTTGCACTTCCTCAACACGGATGATGACTTTGCAGAAGGGTCTTTTTGAAAGGTTGACAGACAGACAGAGAGCGAGAGGGAGCGTGCAAGATCACACAAACACAAACAGTCACACAAACACAGAGGAGGAGAGGAAATGGAGAGAGGGAGAGGAAGGATGGATCAGAAAAGGATGGAAGTAGGATCAAGGGGAGATGAAGGATATGTGTTTTTGGCAGGTAGTGGCCCTGAAAAGCATTTTTCTGATATTATGAATTTATTTCATAAAGTCCAAAGCTCAGTTGAAGGATGTCATATAGCCGATGTAAATAGTCTCTTCTTCTGCACGCTAACAGTATGCTTTCCCACTTTAATACAAGCAGGGTAAAGGAAGAATAGCTTTCCTGAGACAGATTCTGATAACCACTTTGGAAAAACCAGGCTTTTATCCCCCCCACCCCCCCACCCCCGAATAGTTTTCATAGTTTCCACTTTTGGTTTGGGTTTAAATAAGCCCTGTTCTATTGGCCCCTCTTGTACAAAGAATGTTCTGGCATAAAACGAGAGTCTCATGACCAGGATCCTCATCTGAGTATTAGCTCCAAAAGAGCGGCCGGCTAGACTGGGGCACTAGCGGTATGTGGGAACAGAGAAAATGTTTTAAGAAGTGTAAAAAAAAAAAGTGAAAATTTTCAAAAGAAACAAACCACTTTCTAAAGACCTGACCACAGATCATTTGGTTTCCACCTCTCTGTTGAAATTTGGCTTTATCCTGATCTTGCAGTGTAAACAGACTACACCAGGAACGGTGTGTCTAGTGCTCTGCGTCCTTGTGTAGCTGTCTTGATAATGAAACTTTCCATTTAAGAAAACAAAGTGAGTGGCTACGCACACAATGTTTAGCCATTTAATTTGGATGGATTGAATTTGACAGAAGGATTCTTTTTCGTTTTGGCTGGATGGATCACTGGCACATCTAGGGTTTGTGCCTAGTTTTAACGTTCCGACTAAGTGTTTTCATATTAACCTACTTGTTACCTCAAGGAGGAATTTAGAGTGTACTAGCAATGTGTGCATGTCAAATGGGCAAGTTTCTGTGTGATGGAAAGGAAAGTTTTTTTTCCCCTGAAGACTTAGATGTGAGGTGTTGCTTAACCTCCCTAAACCTGTGCCCCCCCCCCCCACACCCCAACAGGTTTATGTGCGCTCAGATGAACAACCCAGTCTTGGAGAGTATCAGTATCATCGATACTCCAGGAATCTTGTCTGGAGAAAAACAGAGAATCAGCAGGGGTAAGTGCACTCGGTGATCTCTCTCTCTCTCTCTCTCAGCTCTCTCTCTCTCTCTCTCTCTCTCTCTCTCTCTCTCTCTCTCTCTCTCTCTCTCTCTCCTCTCTTCTTTTTCTTCTCTCACTGTTTTCTCTTCTCCCTCTCTCTCCTCCCCACAGTGTCCCTACCCCATCTTGACCTCTCTCCTCCATTCCCTAATTTCATTCCTTTTCACGCTTTCTGTCTTTGTCAGGCTCTTGCATACCTAACTTGTGTGACATTGCTTTGTCTGACATCAGGATGCAAACTAGTAGGGAGTAACTCCCGCCACATTTAATCATGATGCCATATTTGCATGTGGAATCCTCCACAAGGAGTACAATAAACTTTAACAGCTCATTTCCTTGGATAAGTGGAGGACAAGTGGTTCAGTGGATTATGGAATGTCGATTTTACATGGCGTATACACGTATGCTTTGAGCAATGCCTCTGTTATATGTCAAATGAAAACGACCTATCCATAAATAGAGCTGCTCATTTTAACCTGAGTCAGCATATAAGCTTTCAGTTACGTTGGTGGAAAAAAAAGTTCAGCGTGAGGGATTTTCTCATGCAAAAGTTCATCCTCTTAATTCTTTTGCCTGGCTCAGCATTTGTTTGCATGCCCGCCCTACAATCACTGCTATGACCAGCACAGAGCTATTGTGATTTGAGACATTACAAGCTCCTTTAGCATGTTGGCCATGGGACTTTTAGTCTCACTAAAAGACAGGCCTGACCATGCCTTTGACTGTGGGGCTGTATTTTGCTCCTGGATGAGCCATAGGGTTCACTGCCTTCCGTGTATGTTGTGTACATTCCACCGGAGCTATCTGCTGATGGGTATCAGCGCGGGCTGGCACACCTCTGTCATGTCACGTGACCCCCCCCCCCCTCTAAGCCCCTTCCTGCCGCGGCTGCGCTTAGCGCTCACCGTGCTCATGCTGCCAGGGAGGTTCTCAGTTTCCACAATCAACCGCAGTGCATTGCACAACAACTCTTGCAGAGTGAACACGTCAGTAAATTGTAAAAATTTGCACGGGCCTTTCCACTGTGTCAACCTTATATATATATATATATATATATATATATATATATATATATATATATACAGTCCATGGTGTCTCAGTGGATGGAGAAAGAGTGAGTTTGGGGTGGTGGGGGCTAAAAAAAGACTTGTTAAAAGACTAGTGAAAGGATTTGTCCTGAAAAAGGCAAAGGCATAAAGACAATAGTGTGTGTCAATGACAATGAAGAGATGCCTATCGGAATGTGAGGGGGTCAAATAGAGGCACACACAGAGAGTGTGGAGGGCAGATGCAGTTGAGAGAATGAAAAACAAAACTGACAGCAACTGAACAGAGTGGTGGTTAGGGGAGAGAAAGAGAGGTGTGAATGGGTAGGGAGAGGGGGATGGATGGGTAGAGAGAGAGAGAGGGGTGAATGGGTAGATAGAGAGGGGTGGATGGAGGATGTGTTTGGTCTGTGACAGGCCCCTCTTTGTGTGGCCCTGATCAGGAGGCTGGGGGTAACCTGACACCAGGAGGAAGATGCCCTTCATTCCACAGACAAGGCAGCCATTTTATCAGTCGTCAAACAGGACAGACAGAGAGAGATACAGCTCCGCTCCAAAACACACACACACGCGCGCACACACACACACACACGCGCACACACACGCACGCACACACACACACACACACACACACATATACACACACACATGCGCTCGCACAGGCACATTGGGAAGTTTATGGGGAAACTACCTTGTCTTGTCAGTGTGCCACAGAGCTGGATTGCTCATGAGAGGGTGAGGCTTTTGGTTTTGTCTCAGAAGGTCAAAGCCACTGTCCCAGCATGTGGAGAAAACCAGTTATTATGATGCTCTATTGTCCTCCGTTTTGTTGTTGTTGTTAGCTTATTTATGTCGCTTCTGTTTTGACTGATAAAGCAGAGGAAGAGAACGGATGTGAGTGTGTCAGTGAGTGCAGCTGAAGGATTACTCAAGTGCACAAGTCATTCTGCAGAAAGAATGTTTGGGGCTTTTCCCCCAGGGACTCTGTTCTTACCCCTCTCCCATTTTAAAATGCTGCTCTTCCTCTGCTTGCACTACTTTCCTAGACAGCCTTTTTTGTTTCTGTCAGTGGTTATTAGTCATTTTGGTGCCTTTATCATGTACAATCATTTCTGTGTTGCTGTGTTTCATACATGCATAGACACAGAGCACCTCCCCGGAGGTGTTTGCGAAGGCAAATTTCTTTGTGTTTTCGTGGCCCTGCGAGTTTCGAACCAACTGTGTCCTTGACGGATCAGATGACGCTCCTCCATAATCAAAACCATAATTTCTCCCCCTCGGCCTGTCTTGCCTCTCCAGGGGTGTTTTCCCCTGGCAATTTCACAAGGGGGAGGAAAAGCGAAGGGTTCCTTTACTTTAGTTGTAGTTTACTGTGCACTGTGTTGAATCTGATTTTGTGTGTGTGTGTGTGTGTGTGTGTGTAAGAGAGACTCCAGCCAAAAGGCTAACGATGTAGCTAGTCCCTGAAACGCCTTAAAGGCTAAGTAGCTATTGAGCTCAGTAATTACCATCATCCTGTGTTTTGAGTTGATACAATGTAATTTTGGCCGTTTTAGTCCACTGATTCTCACTCTGCTGTTTCCAGTTTCACGCACGCTACACTGACACTAGCTGGGCTGTAGAGAATAGCTCTGAGCCGGTCGCCCCTCTCCAGGGGCCCTCCGGCTTCACAGATTAGCGGAGTGTGGCCAGCAGGCTGTGGATTAGGAGGTTGAAGTAACTCTATCTGGGCACAATGTTCTGACCAAAACAGACCCCCTCACCCCCCTCGCTCCCTCCCCTCCTCCGCATCTTCCACTACCACCGTTAGATCCATCATCTGACCCACTCTGATCCTCTTCCTCTCTGTCCGACAGGCTATGACTTCGCCGCCGTGCTGGAGTGGTTCGCCGAGCGCGTGGACCGCATCATCCTGCTGTTCGACGCCCACAAGCTGGACATCTCGGACGAGTTCTCGGAGGTCATCCGCGCGCTCAAGAACCACGAGGACAAGATGCGCGTGGTGCTCAACAAGGCCGACCAGATCGGCACGCAGCAGCTGATGCGCGTCTACGGCGCCCTCATGTGGTCGCTGGGGAAGATCATCAACACGCCCGAGGTGGTGCGCGTCTACATCGGCTCCTTCTGGGCGCAGCCGCTGCTCGTGGCCGACAACCGCAAGCTGTTCGAGGCCGAGGAGCAGGACCTGTTCAGCGACATCCAGGGCCTGCCGCGCAACGCCGCCCTGCGCAAGCTCAACGATCTCATCAAGCGAGCGCGCTTGGCTAAGGTGAGCCGTAGCTGCGTAGCCGTAGAGACAAGCTGCCGCGCTTACGTCCACAATGTCAGTGAACCGTCAGATCTGCCGCTCTGCAGCGCTGTGTTCGAGCCCAACAGTATCTTGATTCAGTTGACGGATTGCTTCAGAAGTAGCTGAATGGTTTGCATTAGCTGTGCGTGCCGCTAAATGCCACAGAAAGGCGGCTCGCCAGGCAGCCCTGGGTCTGCTTTATGTCTGTAAGTAGTCTGCATTTAAGGTGATTGGAGGGTTGGCTTGGCTTCCTGCCTCGTCCTGTCTCTTGAAACTGTCAGGCTTAGCCACAGTAAGACGGTGTGTAAATCATTGACTGAGTTTCTTTACTGGTGTGCAGTGTAAGATAAACAACATATTTTTTCACTCCATTCTCTGAAAGCTAGCCTTTTATTTTCCACTGCCATCAGAATCACTACAAATAATACACACCAACATAAATCCCTGCTTCACCTGGCATGTTGACAGTGGATGAATCAGAGATCATACTCTCAGCCTATGTGGAAGGATAGTCGATTGATGGTATTTATAGTAAATGAAAGGAATTTGGTCAGTGTCTCTAAATGGATGGTATTTGTTTATCTTTGCACAGGTGCATGCTTATATAATCAGCTCCTTGAAGAAGGAGATGCCAAGCGTGTTTGGGAAGGACTCCAAGAAGAAGGAGCTGATAGCCAAGCTGCCGGAGATCTACGCCTCCATCGAAAGGGAACACCAGATTTCACCTGGAGACTTCCCTAACGTTAAGAAGATGCAGGTAAAGAAATTAACCGTATCAGTGAATCATGTGTAGTAGTTAAGTTCCCTTTTGTTTTAGTTTTTTATTAATCCACAGTAGTGTTGCACGGTGTATCGATACTAAAAAGGTATCACGATGCCTTCACGCAAAAAACGATACGATTTCCGACGTTTTTAGAATCGATACTTTATTGAAATTAACGTGCTGTGTCTGCATGAACTGCTGCTCTCACTGCTCCTTGCACGCATCTAGGCAAGTGGGCGTGTCAAGCAGGCAGCTCTGAGTGAGTAAGTGCGCAGCCAACGTCAACATACAGTAGTTCTTTGCCGACCGTCCTCGGCCTTGTGGATAAAACAAAAGGTCAAGTGAAATCTGCAACTATTTCGGATACATCGCGAATAGTGAAGGCAAGCTATCAGGTACACAGAGGCCCGTTTGTGAAATATGTTTCAAAGTCATTTAAAAGCAGTAGGCTACGCATGGAACTTGGCTAAACACCTCGCAGACATATCCCAACATTTTTGTTCAAAGAACGACAGGTTAACGAATATGCTATAGAAAACACGACTACATGGTTAGTGCCAAGTTCTTCTCTTCTGTTTTAGTCTAGCCTAAGTGAAACGAGTATGGTTCTCTGGGATAAAGCGAACCTTCCTTCATCAATGAATTTTGACGAGACATAACGAGCTGTAATCATAGGGTGCTAACGTGATGAAAGCAGAATGTTCACGCCAGAATAACATTACCATAACTTGTAAACAATCTATTTCATGTTCGGTCAGTACTACTGGTAATATTTGTCATGGCATGTAGACTGCAATTTGTTCAATAAGTATTGCCCAGATGTAGGATAGGCTACCCGAAATGCGCTAATTAAAGCCCACAGCATATAATACCACCAAAGCGTGTTGAGTCCTAATAATAATAGCGGGTTATTGTTATGTGGTAGCAAATCATGTCATCAAAGAAATAGACGTAGGCTAATGTAGGAATGCACACAGACATATTGCAACAGGTAATGGTGTAGGCCTATCTGCAGAAGACCTGAGTGGTTGGAACGTCGTACTTGTACACTGGGCACAAAGAAGACTATCCTCACATCTTTCCCTTTGCAACTGTCAAAGAAATCCCATGAACACGGGAAGGCCTAGGGAAGCCTATACTGTACATCAGATGGCCTAAAGATTAGGCCCCTCTGCATAGCATTCAGTGATTTGCATGCAGTAATTTCAACACTGACCTTGATCTAGCCTAGTTTGGCTATTTAAAGCTACTTTATTGGCAAAACACAACACAATGTAAATGAACTATAACAAAAAATAAAGGACTTAATCACACAAAGTAGGCCTACTATTTTACTGACTATAAAAATAATAATTATTTAGGAAGTTTAGAACCCAGAATTGACCTGCACACTACAAAAGTGCATCGAATTCAACACAAATGACTCAATACACTTGGAGGAGGTATGAGTCCTTTCTTTTCCAGGATTTCGCCGTAGTATCGTTTCAGTATCGAGCATCGTGATATTTATGGCAGGTATCGTATCGAAGTCATAATTTTGGTATCGTGACAACACTAATCCACAGTATGTGAACTGATACTGAGGATGGCTCCTTCGGACTGCCATGCTGTCTGAATGATAAATGATGATTCTCATGACTGGTTCTCATGTCTCACTTGTTCCCGTAGGAGATCCTTATCAATCAGGACTTCACGAAGTTCCCATCGCTGAAGCCCAAGCTGCTGGAGGCTGTGGACGACATGCTGGCCCATGACATCGCCAAGCTGATGACCCTGGTGCGGCAGGAGGAGGCCTCCATGCCCACCCATACAGTCAAGGGTGGTGCTTTTGAGGGGACCATGAACGGCCCGTTTGGACATGGCTACGGCGAGGGAGCGGGCGAAGGCATTGACGAGCTGGAGTGGATCGTGGCGCGCGACAAGCCCTCCTACGACGAGATCTTCTACACGCTGTCGCCCGTCAACGGCAAGGTGTCCGGCGCCATGGCCAAGAAGGAGATGGTCAAGTCCAAGCTGCCCAACACTGTGCTCGGCAAGATCTGGAAGCTGTCGGACGTGGACAAGGACGGGTACCTGGACGATGAGGAGTTTGCGCTGGCCAACCACCTGATCAAGGTCAAGCTGGAGGGCCACGAGCTGCCCGCGACACTGCCCGACCACCTGGTGCCGCCCTCCAAAAGAGGGCAGGAGACCATGTGAGCGAGGAGACTGTGGAGGAGATGATGGATTTCATTGCAGTGTGGGTTTAAACCAAAACAAACAAACAAAAATAAACAAACAAACAAAAGATCAAATGTGCCAGTGAGAGACCTTACATTTGGTGGACGTGTTTTTCAGAGGGGTTGGTACAAAACAAAGTGAACTTTGAACTTGTGTTTAGGGGTACGTTTTGGTGGTACTGCAAGGGACAACTATTGTGACCGAGATGTTACACCTCATGCATTTTAAGAGAAAATCCAGTTCTCATAAGAGTGCTAAATGTGATTTAATATATATATATAAAAATGATATACATTATACATCACCCTTTTCCAGAGTTAATATGTCTAACTTATTCTTTTAGTTTTGTCTGTTTTGTATTTTCAATGTTGGACAGCTATGAGAAGTTTATTTCTGTTCATTTTACTCCAGTTTTTCTCCTTTATGTGCAGTTTGCAGTTGTGCTTTGCTCATATAGGACTGGGAACTCAGAAGTCCTCAAAAGCTTTCACCTTCTACTTCAGAATAGACCACTGTGCTATGTATGATATGGAACGATGTCTTAAGGGTGACATTGATTGAGTTGTGTTTGAGATCCCCATACATTATATGCAGTACCGGTGTTTGCTGTTCCAAGATCTGTCCAAGTGCATCGTTATCAAACTCCATTTACGAATGCATGATTAATGTCTTGTGAGAAGATTTGACAGACGTGATGTGTAAGCCGTTGTACATCCGGTTCAGAAACTACCATTAAAGACGTGTCTAAAACCAACACACCCCAGCATGTTGTTCAAGGAGGGAAAACAATCAATGAATGCTTGTTACTGTAGTCTTGACTATCTATGGATCTGCTTGGTTTGGGCTTTTTTTTTTTAAAAGACGCTGTGTCGGCATCAGTGGAAAAATAGGATCTGGCCAAGAATGTGAGCAATGCACAGTAACTCATCTGTTGTCATATATGACAGTGTGTCTCCATGACACAAATAAACACACACACACGCCCTGACATGCTTGAATACCATTTGTACCATAGGTCTTAGGAAATGCAATGCTTTACATGCTTGGCTTTTTGCTATGAGGTGTTAATTGGTCACTTGTATCTTCTCACAAGGGTGACAATTGGCCTTTTTTTACCTCTGAAATTTTAAGTCTCATGTATGCTTGAGGTCTCGTCTAAGAGCCTTGATTTCTTCACACTGCTTGAACCACAATGGGCCAGTTTCTTTACAGTGAGGGCTTGGTAAAGTAGTTCTTGCAACAATAGGAAAAAATATTTTCTCTGCTCACAATAACCAGAGCAAAATCTTGACTTACAGTGACCCCTTATGGTGAAAAGTTATATTGGGTTGAACCTGCTCCTTTGTCCCTAAGACAAAAGTCATTTAAATGTCTGAGATCCTGGTGAAAAGCTGTTATTATCTCAACTCAACAGTCAATCAAAATACACCCCTTCCATCTGTGCTCCGGAAGCAGCATAGTGATTAGATTAGATTCGATTAGATTCAACTTTATTGTCATTGTGCAGAGTATAAGTAGAGGCAACGAAATTGGCTGGAATAGTCCATGGCTCGTATACAGGCAACTTTGCTTTGCATTTACAGAACCTGGACAAACACCAGTTTTTTTATACACTGATACAAAATGGTAAAGGCATGTGAAGAACAATTCACTGAGTTTGACCAAATCATGTATTGGTTTATAATATATTCTATAAAACAGAATAGAGTGACATGCTTCTGAACTTAAATATTCTAGTAGTTTGAAAAAGAGAGCTGGTTTTCATTTTTAATTCTGTCTAAAGTCTGGAGACCTCCATTTCAAGACATTATTTGTTAGTGTAAATTAGAGCCTTTGGATTTTTAAGTTAGTCAGTGCACCTGATTTGGAATATTTGCTGCTCTGTGTGCAGTTTGGTGTTCAGTGAACCAATAAAACAACCTTTCACATGGCATGATATCAACAGGTTCTGTCTGACCTGTTGTTGGTCACACTTACAGATGCTTCTTGCTTGCTGCCTTCAGGTCAAGGAGGCGGCATACAATCATTTGGGTGCCAGAATGAGCACAGATGTGAGATGGGTGTGAGAGTTCCGTGTGTCTTCTCTTAGTCATTCCTGCTCTCCTCACCTTCCCTCTCAAAAATATGTCACATGGGGTCCCTTCTATACCCTGTGACGGCCATCTCTCTTGTCCAGCCGACACACTGACCCAAAGTATTATATAAGGGAAACGAGTTGCATAACTCGCTTCTGAGAAGAAGGTGTGAGTGTGATCATTGGCACTGCGTCTCTTGATCGCATTGAGCATGCTTGTTTATGCGTGGGAGTTCAAGACTGACCATCACCAGTTGCTTCTCTATGACTGACTTGATTTACATTCTGATGAGTTCTCAATCCCCACAGGACTAGGCCTACCATTGTGTAAAACATGTATACTGGTTTCTTCAACGGCAAGTTGATCCTGAGCTGTACCTACATTTCCATTTGATGTTATGTTTCAAGATGAAGAATTGAAAGACAGATTTATTTCCATTGGTTTCCATTTATTTCAAAGATTCACAAAGATAATGTTGGATGCTAAAATATAGCATTAAGTAAAGTAAAGTAGAAGAACAAACAGATATATAGGCATAATTCTCAGACAGTAACCATATCATATTCCTTAAACTTCTAAATGACTAACCCTGAAGATGTACATGGATAGCCAGGGAACAAGACAAATCTTAGAACTCATTGCATTTGTTCTGGCAGATCTGTCACGTCAATATAGATTTATGCATATAGACCAATGGATGTTAATAATTTTCAGCTGACAAAATGTGAGGCAATAGTAGGTAGGCTACAGTAATACAAAAAAAAAAACCTCGTTCACTTTTTTATACTGTCCATAATATCACTTGTGTGACTAGGACAGAAACATTGTGGGACACCTGCACAACCACACACTTTCTTTAGACTTAACAACATATAACTCGATCCTTGCTCTGGAATAAGCAGAAATAAGAAGGTTAGGCTTAAGATGTTTTAAACGAGGATGGACAGACTCTGAGGGATTGACCAAAATCACAATGTTCCGTTCCAGACCTGAGAACCTGCAGACAGAATCCACCATCACTGTCTGACTAATCTTCTCGACACTCCTGAATAAGGGGAATTGTGTAGTCAGTTTGTCTTTTTCTTCAGTCAGCTGCTCCTGGGTTGAAAAAAGCACAGCGATGTCTCCAGCAGTGTGGCCCTTGTCGAGGAGACGCTCCAGGATCTTGGTCACACATTTCACCACCTTGTCAGGGGCCACTTCTTTGGTGGTACAGGAGCCCTGGAATGAGTGGTGCAGTGCCCTTTCACTGTTAAACTGTATGTTTTTTAAATGTTGCGTTACCTCAGATTGTGGGCCCTTCATGATCCTATGCATTTGACACTGCATAGCTTTCAGGACATTTGCAGAATTACGAACAACTTTGCACAAGATAGCTTGGTGTTGGTTTGAAAGCGGTGGAAGACCATCTGGAAAATCATGGCATTTCTGGTAGTAGTCCAGAAAAACCCAGAACATCCCATCCGCTCCTCTCAGCTTCAATGCCTTCTCATACCAGTTGCTTTCCCCTTCTTCCACACGAAAGTTCTGGGCTTCATCCACAATGATGTGTTTTACCGCCGAGAAATCCGTGTGTTTATCCAAAAACTTTACTCTTGTCTCACATTGGCAGATGTTTTGCTCTCTGAAAAGGAACCATGCATGTTATGAGTAATTGACTCAATTATATAGTATCTAATACGTTAAGCAATAAACCCAGCGAGGCTGTATGTTCTAGTAATTTAACAACAGCTAAGGAGTGTTGTTAGGCGTGACTCCATACAGCTCTGAGTTTCATAAGCAAGGACCGAAACTTTTTAGAATATCAATTATAGAATAGAATTCCATTTCAGAGGGACTGCAAGAATGGGCTTGATCAGGTGCAGTTTGCCAAAAGGATTGCAACAGTACCTCATTTTTGAAAATCACACCGATCAAAAGTTGTCTGCATTAACACAACATCCAATAGGCCAAAACGCATAAATAGGTTTTCATTATATCCAAACGGTAATATTTTCCCTAAGAGGGGGCGTGTATCTGCAGCACATAGAAAGTTCCCTGATGTGCCGGTTCTGGCGCCGACAAGAGTGGCAGCATGTCGAGTGTCTTTTCTTGAATTTCCCCTGGGGATCAATAAAGTATCTATCTATCTATCTATCTATCTACGTATGGTGGTTGCTATAGGGTCACATTATAGTGGTGTTTGCTGGTGGTTCCTCGGGCATTGCTAGGGTACATATGGTGGTTGCTATGCAAAATAATGTGGTTGCTATGGTGAATGCTAGGGTAATCATGTTGGTTGCTATGGCGGTCGCTAGGTTTACATTATAGTGGTGGTTGCTAGGGTGTTGCTAGGGTAATTAAGGTGGTTGTTAGGGCGTTACTAGGGTACATATTGTGGTTGCTATGCAAAATAATGTGGCTGTTATCGTGGTTGCTAGGGTAATCAGGTTGGTTGCTAAACACAGGTTGCACTTTTGGCGCTGGCGCATAGGCCTAATGTGATGGCTGCATAAAACCTTCGTCTTTGTCCGTTTACATACAAACATGCAACCGAATTTTTCCAAAATCTCCATTCTAGCAGGAGTTTTTTCTAACACTGTTAGAAAAAACTGTGGTTCCAATAGTTAACACTGTTTGCGGGGAGGGGGGGAGCATTCCGCCATTCATTTCAATGGAAAATGAAAAACAGGAATAACACACCACACCATTTATACAAGCAGGATACACCGCTTTAGGCCTGAATTTTTAGAGTTGGACCTGTGTCGATAACTCAAACGCTAGAAGCAGTAGTCGATACAAAAATTGGGTGAAAGGGAATAATATTTACTTAAGAAGAACAATAGTGGGCTTCACCATGCTGTGGACTTGCTTGATCAAGCCCACTAATTACATAGAATATCAATATTTGAGCACTGTTTCCAAGCTTTTAATAAGAGACCTGTATACTAGTTCAGGGCAGCCGTGGCCTATTGGTTAGCGCTTCGGACTTGTAACCTGAGGGTTGCCGGTTCGAACCCCGACCAGTTGAAGTGAAGTGCCCTTGAGCAAGGCACCTAACCCCTCACTGCTCCCCGAGCGCCGCTGTTGTTGCAGGCAGCTCACTGCGCCGGGATTAGTGTGTGCTTCACCTCACTGTGTGTTCACTGTGTACTGAGTGTGTTTCACTAATTCACGGATTGGGATAAATGCAGAGACCAAATTTCCCTCACGGGATCAAAAGAGTATATATACTTATACTTATACTTATACTTAGGACATACCTCATGAAGCTTCTCAATCCAAAATTTTCACAAAGGTAAAGGATATTTTTTTCCTCGCAGCAATACAAGTTCTTGATCCTTCTTATGAGCACCATAGCAATCAATGTCTTCCCAGATCCAGGCACACCATGAATGAAGTTATTCTTGATTGCACCATAGGTCTGAAGAATTTTAAACTGTTCTTCTGTTAGCAAATTAAGGAACTCACAGCCAATTTCATCACTTAATGGGGAGGTGAAACTCATCACCACAATCACCAAGGAGCGGAGAAGGGCTTTCACGTCTTTTTCCTGGTTCAGTCTGTAACTATTGGGGTATATTGAGGGGTGATTCAGCACTGTCCAGTTCTGGCTGTTCACCAGTTGGGGGATTACACAGAGTTTGCCTGTATAGCCTCCCACGTTCACCAGCTTCTGCTTCAGGTGGAATGCTGTATTGGTTGCATATTTCCACAAATCAGGACCATCCGTTTTAACCACACAGCAGAGAGTGGGATAACTGCCTGTGCTGATGATCAGAGCCTCACGAATGACGTCTTTATTCTTGGGGAGATCTATATCAACTGCCCAGCTTGGGGAGAAAATGCAAATTCCCGGACTCTTTGAAGAGTTGGCAATAAGGATGGCATTGGAGAGGGGCTTGTTTTTAAAGGCATCTGGCATCACCTCGATATTATTCGTTGGGACTAGAAAGAACAACACTCAATAAGCACAAGATGCTGCATTACATCATATATTCTATTTAGAATTCTATCCTGAGAGTATTGGAATCAGGAATCAGGAGTTGAAATCATTTTTACATCACAATTTTACATTACAATTTACGGTGATAGCCCTTGTCATCATTTCTACTTGCTGGTATTTCTAAGTACTGACATGCCTAGATATAGAATGAATGTTAATGGTGAACAGTAACTGTGAACACACATTAATAGACATATCTTATGTTAACCAAACAAATTAAATGGCAACAGCATTTCAACGAGTTAAAAATAAGCATGTGCTCACCAGGGAAAAGTTTCTCCTGTAGGTGTGTCAACATCTCGATGCTGTACACTGATTTACACTGAGGTGGGGCGTCTCGTAGACTCAGCACATTCAGAAAGCGTTTAGACAGGTCTGCATCTGAAACAAAACAAAAAAAACGTTTTTATTCCAACATGATTGCAAATTTTTAACAGCTAACACATGTATGTCAATTAATGTGTGTAATTATGTTAAAGAAAGCTACCTGGGTCTGAGAGCTGCATTTTCTTCATCCACACAGTAGCTCCCAGTCTACAAACCATGCCTCCCTCAATGTGCAATGAGTTTGGATCTTTTTCAAAGACAGCACAGCAAAATACTGGAATCTTGATGGCCACTACATATGCATCAGCTTCTGAGGATTCCTGTGCTGTGACTTTGATAAGTCTACACTCTGGAGACCAGCTTGCATCCTTGTTGCAGTCAGAGGTATGAATGGCCTTTGCCTTTTTGCACACATCTTTAACCTTAATGAGCAATTTCCCTGCATCAATCCCACTACCACACCCAGTAACTTCTTTACTTTTGTCATTTATGCCATTAAACAAGAAACCACCATCTGTATTTGCAAAAGCCGATATCATTTTAGGAACGACTTCCTTAAGCCTCTTGATGAGATTCTCACTGCTGCTAACTTCTCCCTGAAACTTGTCGGTGAAAATTTGACCTCGAAATTCTTTTAATTCTACATTCGTACTTTCCCCAAATTCTAAACATTTACCTTTTTCCACCGAGTCCTTCATATAGAATTTCTCAGCACAATTCTTTATTATGTCATTGCTTGTCCGTGGTTCATATCCATCTCGATTCCTGTTAGCCCTGTCCTTTCTCTTACTCAAGAACTCAGACACATCTCTGGGACTAACATGATTAACTGTTGACCCTGCTCTTTCACGTAAACCAGTATCAATGCTGCAAAGTCTTGATCTATTGGAACCACAATGCCATGACCTAACATAGATATGAACTTTGTCACCTTGAGGGATACATTCAATCATATCTTCAAAAGGGGAACCCACTAAGTCTAGCAGATGCTGTTCAATATCTAATCCCCTTCCCTCTCTTCTATAGTTGTATGAGTTGGCAATATCCAAAGTGAAAACTCCTCCTCCAGAGTTCAGAAGAGCACAAATCCCATACAAAATGCATTCTCTTTCTCTGTCCCTTTTCTTCTTATCCATCTGATTTCTAGCACTCTCCCCTAATGTCACCTTATCAGACCACTTGATCTCAATATCAGGAAAGTCCTGAGATTCCGTTACAGTCAGACCACGTGAAGCCATCCTGTGAGAGAAAAAAATTGAAAAGTACATTAAAACTAGAAGTACTGCAGAGTGGTATAAAATATGACCGCCACCCAGTCCTGCAGTCTCTCCGCAAAAATAAATCACACATGACAATTTGTCTCCATCTCCTGACTTACTCCATCCCCTACTCTTGCAACTTTTGTGTATGTAAATTAGTGTGCATGTGTGCGTTTGCTTTTGTGTATATGTGTGCTTCTCTGTGTGTGCGTTTTCGCTTGTGAGTGTGTGTGTGGGGTTAATGGGGGGTGTGTGTGTGCGTGTGTCTGCTTGCCTGCATGTGGGTTTTATGTGTCTGTGTGTATGTGTTCGCTTGTGAGTGGGTGTGTGGGGGTAATGGGGTGTGCAAATAAATCACTGTTTTACACCATTTACGAGGCTCAAAGTAACTCCATACTTCATTGGTAGACTTCCTAGGGCCCTGACATTTAAAACGAGACATTGAGAACTTTGAAAAAGCACTGGTAGTTTATTTACAAGACGATTTATACAGACGAATTTATTTACAAGACGAATTACATTTGCTGCCGCTAGGGTGCGTCTAGATTTCTAGGCTAGTCTACTGGGCAAACTAAATGACAACATTTAAAAGTAGGCAACCCAAAATTGAGTGGAGAAAGCATTATCAAACAAAGTAACCTACCTACTAACTTGACAAGGATATAACTCTTCAACCTGGAGAATTCCACAGTATAGGCCAAGTTTATGTCTGAAACACAATGAAATTTCAGTCTTAATTTTTTGTAGAAGAGGTCTTTAATTCGTGCCAAGATTAGTCAAAACTGTAGTTATGCTCTCTGCTCTCCACCCCCTCACCACATTCTAATCATACTAAATGTGTGTAAGTTGGTATGCTTTCTTGGAAAACTTGTCAGCTTTCATTTTGGCATCCAATTAAAAGATTCCACCTATTCATAGACAAACAGGTTATGCCACATTCACATCGGATGGGTGGCATGTGCATGGCGACTTCATAGACCTCTGGAGTTTACCAACAAAAGTTACCATCTTTGCCCATGCAAGGAGATCCATGCCCATGTAATTTTTTCCAATGGGAAAATAACATGGACATTTTGGATAATCGCTTTGCCGCCATGTACATATAGTATATTAAAAGATATTTTAATTGTCATATTGACATGAATACCATCAACCTATCTAACTGTGGAGAAAGCAATGGAGTAGGTCTATCAATGTGGAAACGTTCTCAGATAATGAAGAAACCATCTTTATCAAACAAAGTAACTCATCTACTTACTTGACAGGGATATAACTCTTCAACCTTGAGAGATCCACTGTAGGCTCTATGTTTGATAGACAACAAAATGTCACTCTCTTATTTTATCGCAGAAGAGGTCTTTCAATCTGTGCCAAGATTAATCGAAACTATAGTTGTGCTCTCTGTGCTCTATCCCTATTCATATGAGGTGCGTGCTGTGAGTTGATAGGTGCGCTTTCTTCCAAAAACCTATCACTTTCCATTTTAGCATCCAATGAACAGATTCCACCTGTTTATAGACTGCATAAAGAGGTTACGCCCCATTCACACCAGATGTGTGGCATGTCATGTGCATGGCAACTTCATAGACCTCTGGAGTTTACCTACAAAAGTTGCCATCTTTGCCCATACAAGGAGATCCGTGTCCATGTGATTTTTGTCCAATGGGGAAATAACATGGTGATTTTGAATAGTCGCTTTGCCGCCATGCATATTAATATATTTGAATTGTCATATTGACATGAATAACATCAGCATTGCATAACTGACACTTTTTTTTTACTGATGTTTTGTATCAAAGTGAATGACATATGCTGTATACTCGGAAAGGAGAGAGCCGACATAGTTTTTGCTGTAATCAAATTATGCCATATTCATTTTTGAAATGAAGTGGCAGAGACAGTCATTCTCTACTGCTCTTGGTGAGGGCAGTACATTTCCACAGCTCTCTCTCCCAAGGAAGGGTGATAAAATGATATTGTACGGTATAATCATTCTGTGATAATAAATAACTAACACAGCCTACATGTGTAAAGACGGGGCTGGCAGCAGAAGCACGCGCATCTGAGACATTCCTGATGTCGCACACGCAACTGCAACACAGCAGTGACGAAGCACATGCCACAGGTAGTGTGAATGAGCTGGTAGGAGCAAGGACACTATTCATGCAGCCTTTATAATGTAGGCCTATCCTGAAAAGACATATAAACGACCTTTCAAGTCAGTTCACAAGCAACAGCTGGTGGGCTGTCTAGCTTGTTTGATGGTGTGTTCATGAGGTCTGAGAATGATGGGAACGTTTCCAGTGATGACATCGTTATTCGAGCTGCGAGCGAGTGTTCATGTAATTTGCAGTCCAAATGTGGGAAAAACATGGACGACACAACCAAGGTTCAAACACAAACATAAACGATTGTATTTACTCAAATGTATCAAGCGACAAAACTGCAAATTCCCAAGTTCACATTGAAATTGCTGGACTTGACAGTCCACATGGACTGCTATGCAGATGATACCCAACTTTATCTATCCTTCCTGTCTGATGATGCCACAGTCTCTGTGCAGATCTCTAACTGTCTCTGATATATCTGCTTGGATGAAAGAACATCACCTCCAGCTAAACCTCTCCAAGACTGAACTACTGGTCTTCTCATCTAAACCATACAGCATAACATCAACATCAAAACTGACACTCTCTCTCTCTTGCACCACCTACCTACTTAGGTGTCATGATCAGGGACGGATTAAACAAATATGGGCCCTTGTGCACAATATCAAAAAAGGCCCCCCCTCCCACTGACCGCGACGCGCGCGGGCGCGTTTGCGCATGCGCGTGCAGCCAGCGCTTCTCTCTTTGCTGTCGCTGTGCAGGCTGGTGCACAATTGCACACAATGAAAATGTAGTACATTATGTCATATATTATAACTCAGGCCCACACAGAAATGAATTCCAGCAGCTGTTTTTATTACTAGGCTGTAATCTCCCTTTGCTGTCCAAACAGTCTACAGCAACATTTTTCACTAAACGGACCGGTAGCAGGGACGTTGATAGTATTTTGTGAGAGGTGGTGCTGATCATATTACGGGGGGTTCGGGGGTGTCTCCCCCTGGAAATTTTCGAAATTCTGGCTGTTAAATATACCCTTTTAACGCAGTTTGGAAGGGGCATACAAACTTTAACAGAGCAAGCAGGGCCCGTTTTCTGTCTGACTCAGGTGACGTGAACATTGGCTACCTGCATGATAAGGTTTTCTCTTCACTGCTGCTTGACACTACCTTGTATGGAGACATATTTCACGTTAACAGTGGAGATGCTAGCAAAACTATAGCGTTTGGTAAATGGAGATGCAGATCATCTCCCTAATTAATTTATTTGCGCAACAGTCCACATTATGCGCTCACTCCAGCGAGACGAGTGAAATAAGTGTCTGTCATCGGCATCGCCATAGGCTATTTGCTACGATATAAGCTACTGTTAGGCCTACAACAAGTCGCGATTTATTAGGCTATCCAATCGCTATGCTGTTTTCATGAACATTGCAGGAATCCACTTCATTCACCTACCCACGAGTGGGCAGAGGCGCACCTTGTCAATAGGCAAGGCAGGCAATTGCTTGGAGCCCCGAGCTGCTAGGAGGCCCCCCGAGACCTGGTCTCAGCGCGTTTGCCGGTGGGACAAGCGAGAATTCCGTTCATAGATCTTGAATGATTGAGTGATTTTGCGTGCTCCTGTCCTGTTGTACAAACAGAGCATCTGTGTATGTATGCTATGGACTTATAAACAGAGGATCTGTGTTCAAAAGAGTTCAAAGAATCCGTATATGGCCTACATATTTAGGCTATTGTGGTAAACTTCAATCGAGGGTGCAAAGTGATGACGGATCAACATCGGAGTTTGGCATTGACTCAATGAAGTTATGGTAGGCTAATGTTAATTGACAGAAAGATTGAACATGGTTTGCTACATCTGACAATAAACTTGAGCTAGCTAGCGACAGTTACAACTAGTTAAGCAAGGATATGTTAATATGTTTGTATTAGGGCTGTCAATTGCGATGCGATTTGGCTAATATGTCAATATGACAAGCAAGTATAACGCATTGATTTTTTAAATCGCGTGCAGCCAAAGATTTTTAAGTTTACACCATCACTTGTTCTTTTATCAACGATTATCTTTGGCTGCTAATATTTTGACACTTTGATGCACCGTTTCTTGTCCTCAAACTGACACAGACACTTCTCCTCCTGTAGTCATGAACACTAACGCAGTTCTGCTGAACTCCCGGTCGGCTGAATAGGCGTTTTACTTAATTAAAAAAAAAATAATAATAATAAAAAAAAAATAATAACTCCCTGTCGGCTCAGTCGACATGGAATTAAAATATCACTGAAACACCTCACATTTAGGCTACGACATGGGTCGGCAACAGGCGGCCAAAGCTGGCCCGCCTCTGAAATTATTTAGCCCAGCCAGATTATTCTGGCAGTCCAATTTGTTTAGTGTTTAGTTTGTTTATTTGTTTTATTTTACAATATCGATTTACATATAGCCTAGGCTATTCACCAATTAGACTGCGAGTGGTGCTTAAACAAATATGAGAAAGAACACCAGAACGCACTGGATCCTGCTAGCTGTGCATACCCCGCTTTTGTGCTTCTGTTTGGAGCAGATAGGCCACCTTGAAGGTGCCGCTGCGTTTTGTAGTGCGTTATGATATTCTTTTCAAACAGCAACAGCGTTGTTGCATACAGTATCAGATACACAGGCTTTGCATTTGGGAAACCGGGTAAGATGAATGCAACATTTTCTTTCTATTTCTCTTTATAGGCCCAGCTATTTTTCTCCCAGCTTCAACTTCTGTAGTTTGCTTCTCGCTTCTACTGTAAGCATTGTAACATTGTCAGGAGATGGGCCAACCAAGTAGCCTATTTAAGAATAAAAGTAAGATAGACTTTATCCAAAGAAGTAATTAGAATAAGCCAGGCTCCGTGTTAAACTGTCCATCAATGCCACAATTATTGTAGCCTTAGTGTCTCATGTTGTAGTGCCCACATTTACTATTCACAATATTGAAAGGGGAGTTCGTCAATATAAATAACTTTATATTTTGTGAAAAGGTTTTTAAAGTAGGCCTAATTTACTGTATTGTTTTTTTCGTTATTTATTCATGTTTTATTCTTTAGGCTACATTTATATCTTCAACATAACAAGGTTTTTCATGTCAGATTATTTACAGCCTAACATATTGGTGATGAACCCTGTTTGGTAGGGCCCCCTAGGAATTTTTGCTTAGGGCCCCCACAGACTCTAGAATCGCCTCTGCGAGTGGGTCAGTTTCACTTTCGCAAACACGCATACACATTGAATGAGCACTCATAGCCTACCACTTCCACCTAATGTTATGCCTCTATATTTTATGAATTAAGAAGTATTTATTGATCAGGAAAACATTTAGTTTATTTTTCTTTCGGTCTGCGGTTCCATAACACCATTCAGTTGTGCCGCAAATTAACAGACAGAAGCACCGGGCATAATCTAGCCTAAATTCATGGCATTTTTTTTTTTTAATCCGAGGGCCCCCATTGGCTGAGGGCCCCTGTGCACGTGCACACTTGGCACAAGCCATGATCCGTCCCTGGTCATGACTTATTGCTTTTCTGACACTAGCAGGCACAGGGCCTGTGTGGAATCCAGGTCAATCTTACTCCTGGAAAGCAGAGACTTGTTGAGTGAGAGGGTTAAGACATTATTTACAGGTCTACATAAGTAACAGAGTCAAAAGAAACTGTGAGTGGAAAATTGGCAAACTCGGTTGATAGTGAGTTGTTTGCCTATAGAGTGAGAGAGGGGAAAGCTGTTTGCAAAAGGTGTTTAAGGCCAGCATGTCTATATCATTCACATACTTACAATCTCTCCATCTCTCTCTCACATAAACACACACAAGTGATATAGACACATGGGGTCATCTGAAGTGTGCAAGTTGATCCTGAGTTGCACCTTAAGTTACAGCATAACTGCAGACTAGATCAGAAACCCTTCACAAAATGTGGAAACAATTGAATAGTTTCCAAAATGCTAAATCCTCCATATTAATGAATTTCCATATTTTCCATCCATTTATTGCTTTCAAATTTCAGTAGAACTGTAGTTGGGTATTGTTGTTTGATTTATCTCCTCAATCAAAACAACATAACTGCAATTTTATTGATATAACCTGAAATACACAATTAAGTGACATGACTTTTTAATGTTTTTAAAAATGGAGATGTAGCATTTTCAACTCTTCAAATAGATTTTTAGAACTTTTCTGTAATTACATACAACGAGGGTGTTATTCTCTGTACATTTCCATTTGATGTTATGTTTTAAAATAAAGAATAGAAAGACAGATTGATTTCCAGTGGTTTCCATTTATTTCAAAGATTCACAAAGATATTGTTCGGTGGACAATATTAAAATATATAATTAAAAAGTGAAATCAGTCTAAGAAGAACTAACTTCAACAGAAATAGATAAAGGCATAATTCTCAGACAGTGACCATGTCATATTTCTTACACTGCTAAATGACTAACCCTGAAGATGTACATGGATAGCAGGGAACCAGACAAATCTTAGAGCTCATTGCATTTGTTCTGGCAGATCTGTCTGGACATGACAATATTGAATTATACATATAGACCAATGGATGTTACTGATTGTCAACTGATAAAATGTGAGGCAATACATATATGACAAATAAAATAATGATAAATTCATTAACATGATAAATCGTAAAGTACTCCTGCACACTGCTGAAAAGAATGGGGAATTTTGTCTTCAGTTTGAACTCCTCTGCAGCCAGCTGCTCCTGTGTTGAAAAGAGCACAGCGACGTGTCCAGCAGTGTGGCCCTGAGAGTGGAGATGCTGTAGGATCTGGAGCACAAGATCCACCTCCTTTCCAGGTGCCTCTTTTCTGATGATACAGGAGCCTTGGAATGAGTGGCTCAGTTCCATCTGCTTGTCTATAGCTGCTAAATGTTGTATTACCTCAGATTGTGGGCCCTCAATTATCTTATGCATTAGACACTGCATAGCTTCCAGGACTTTTGCAGAATTACGAACAACTTTGTGCAAGACAACCATGTTTTGGTCAGAAAGCGGTGGAAGGCCATCTGGAAAATTATGGCATTTCTGGTGGTAGTCCAGAAACACCCAGAACATCCCATCCGCTCCTCTCAGATTCAGTGCCTTCTCATACCAGTTGCTTTCCCCATTTTCCACACGAAAGTTCTGGGCTTCGTCCACAATGATGTGTTTTACTGCCGAGAAATCTGTGCATTCAGCTAAAAACTTTACTCTTGTCTCACACTGGCAGAGGTTTTGTTTTCTGGAAAGAAACCACACATGTTATGAGTAATTGACTCAATTATATTGTATCTAATTGTATTATAATTATATTGTATCAGGTATGCAATAAACACCCGTATGTTCCATTTTCCATTCAACTATCCATTTTAGAATATCAATTATAATATTTGAGCAGTGATTAGCATATCCAAGCTTTTAATAACAAGCCTGTATACTATTTCTGAACATACCTCATGAAGTCTCTCAATCCAACATTTTCACAAAGGTAAAGGATATTTTTTTCCTCGCAGCAAAAAAAGTTCTTGATCCTTCTTATGAGCGCCATGGCAATCAATGTCTTCCCAGATCCAGGCACACCATGAATGAAGAGATTCTTGATTCCACCATAGGTCTGAAGAAATTTAAACTGTTCTTCTGTTAGCAAATTAAGGAACTCACAGCCAATTTCATCACTTAATAGGGAGGTGAAATTCGTCACTACAATCACCAAGGAGCGGAGAAGGGCTTTCACGTCTTTTTCCTGGTTGAGTCTATAACTATTGGGGTATAGTGAGGGGTGGTTCAGCACTGTCCAGTTCTGGCTGTACACTAGTTGGGGGATTACACAGAGTTTGCCTGTATAGCCTCCCACGTTCACCAGCTTCTGCTTCAGATGGAATGCTGTATTTGTTGCATATTTCCACAAATCAGGACCATCCGTTTCAACCACACAGCAGAGAGTGGGATAACTGCCTGTGCTGATGATCAGAGCCTCACAAATTACATCATTATTCTTGGAGAGATCTATATCAACTGCCCAACTTTGGGAGCAAATGCAAATTCCCGGACTCTTTGCTGAGTTGGCATTGAGGATGGCATCAGTGAGCGCCTTGTTTTTAAAGGCATCTGGCACCACCTCGATATTATTCTCTGGAACTAGAATAAAGAACAACACACTCAATATGCACATAAGGGCTGCTCCACAACATACAGTATATTCTATTCATCCTGAGAGTACTGGAATCAGAACTTATTATTATTTTTACATTCATAAATAGTTTATATTTAAAGCAATATAAAAAGTATTCCACAATATCTTAAAAGTGTTACAACAATGTTAAAGCAATGATTTACTTCAGGTTTATGCACATATGGTATTAAAAGAACAAATAAAAGTATTATGATAGCACTTGTCATCATTTCTACAGATTTCTACTGATACTGACTTGCCTTGTTACTGAATGAATGTTAATGGTATGTAACTGTGAATACACATTAAAACACACGTTTTATGTTAAACAAACAAAATAAGCATGTGCTGACCAGGAAAAAGTTTCTCCTGTACGTGTGTCAACGACTCGATGCTGTACACTGGTTTACACTGAGGTGGGGCATCTCGTAGACTCAGCACATTCTGAAAGCGTTCACACAGGTCCTCATCTGAATAAAAAAAAACACACAAAAAACAGGCTTACCCTTTCTTTTCATTTCAACAAGATTGCAAATGTATGACAGATGTAAGATTTTACAGTTTACCCTCTTTAAGAACATCATAGGCTACAAGGTGATCTTATCAATATCACTCAAAGGTCCATGCTATGGCCTCAGGTGTGAGAACACTAACATTTGGAGAAACGGTATGGAGGAAGGCATCTGATAACCATCCCAGTCAAGGTGTTATCTACTCATTAACATTTAGAGTGTAGGAGGGACTTTTGACACAGAATATATGCCAAGAGTTTGAGATACTCAAAAGTTAGTTCGTTTTTACTCTTCAAGACTCATCAAGGGTCACTCTACAAGATTGGTGCCCAGAAGTACGTCACATGTACTTCTGTGATTGCTTTTTATTGGAATAAAGATTGAAGCTGCATTAACCGAAGAAACATCCTTTTTTCCTATGAACACATCGTGTTTTTCCTTGCACAGATAACACATTTATGTCAATTAATGTAAAAATATGTTAAAGAAAGCTACCTGGGTCTGAGAGCTGCATTTTCTTCATCCACACAGGAGCTCTCAGTCTACAAACCGTGCCTTCCTCAATGTGCCATGAGTTTGGATCTTTCTCAAAGACAGCACAGCAAAATACTGGAATCTTGATGGCCACCACATATGCATCAGCTTCTGAGGATTTCGGAGTGATGACTTTGATAAGTCTACACTCTGGAGACCAGCTCGTATTCTTCTTCTTGCAGTCAGAGGTATGAATTGCCTCTGACTTCCTGCACACATCTTCAACCATACTTTGCAATGCCTCTGCATTAAGCCCCCTACCACACCCAATGACTTCTTGACTTTTGTCATGTATACCAATAAACATGAAACCACCATCTGTATTCCCAAAAGCCGATATATTTTTAGGAACGACTTCCTTAAGCCTCTTGGAGAGATTGTCACTGCTGCTAAATAGATTTAATTCTACATGCACACTCTCCCCAAATTCTAAACATCGATTTTTTTCCACCCAGTCCATCATATAGAATTTTTCAGCTTGTTGTCTTATTACGTCATTGCCAGGCAATGGTACTGCATGTCGCTTTGCAGGAGGATACACCTCATACTGATTTTGATTCCTTTCAGCCGCGTCCTTTCTCTTCCTCAAGAACTCAGACATATCTTTGGGACTAACACGCTCATCGTTTGAACCCGCTCTTTCCCATAAACCAGTATTAATGCTCCAAAGTCTTGATTTATGGTAACCAGGATGTCCTGACGTAACATAGATATGAACTTTGTCACCTTAAGGGATACATTCAATCATATCTTCAAAAGGGGAACCCACTAAGTCTAGCAGATGCTGTTCAATATCTAATCCCCTTCCCTCTCTTCTGTAGTTGTATGAGTTGGCAATATCCAAAGTGAAAACTCCTCCTCCAGAGTTCAGAAGAGCACAAATCCCATACAAAATGCATTCTCTTTCTCTGTCCCTTTTCTTCTTATCCATCTGATTTCTAGCACTCTCCCCTAATGTCACCTTATCAGACCACTTGATCTCAATATCAGGAAAGTCCTGAGATTCCGTTACAGTCAGACCATGTTACAGTCAGACCATGTGAAGCCATCCTGTGAGAGAAAACATTGAAAAGTAGACTCCATTAAAATAAGATAACGAGTTGTCCATCTTTCTCGGTCACATCTCTGATTTTGTTTATGCATTAATGCTGGCAGTCACAATGCTAAAAGGTCTACACATCATAGGCTAACGTAACTCAAGATGTAAAACATCTTTAGGCTATTTAACTGACGTAGCTGCTATATCAATCAAGGCTGCAATGTTAAGAAAATTTGCTGACGAGCTGCCTAGGCTTTGAAGAAAATGGCGCACCATATTTTAAATATCGAGGGCCACATTTCGACTGACAGTAACATTAAGGTTAATAATTCTCTTGAATTCATCAACTGAGCAAATTAGATCACAGCTTTTAAAGTAGACAACTAGAAATAGCCTCCTTAACCAAGGAGAAAACGATGCAGATGATATAGGCTAACGTTAGTGTGCAAAAGATTCAGATAACCAACTTTATCAAACTTGGTAGCTTATCTACTTACTTGACAGGGATGACAATCCCACAGTAGGCGTCTTTTATTTTTGATACACGACAAAATGTCACTGTCTGTCTTAATTTATCGTAGAGATCAAACGAACATGTGGTCAGTGGGTGGCGGTCGTGCCGGGCGGGTGGTCAGTAAGGAACTTTGAAGTTTGGTGAATATTCAACAAGACCCTGCCTACTTATTTACAACGCTTTGCTCTGCTTCCGCCCTTCCAGTGCTGGAGATTCACATTTTCACAAGCCTACAGTGGCGACAGAATATGAAGCAAGATCTTGCCGAAAACACGCGGAAATCACCAGTTCATGTATAATGCATGTCTGCTTAAGCATCCACACAAAATGTTGTGCAAACAGGAGTGTCAAAGTAAATCAGCGAAGGTTTTGTTGGGTTTCGAACATGAGTCTCACTGAGGCAAAATGTTCCAAGCAGCAAGCACTATCACCAATACACCACAGAGAACAATGCTTGTCATTATTCTAGTAGAGTCTAGTCTCACTAGTTATCCTGATGTCCATGTTAACTGGTGATCGCCTATGACATGAGCAAACACAGCGAATGCATGCCTTGAATAATGCAGATGAATTTTGCCTCAGTAATTTTGCATCACAAACAGTAACAAACTGGCATGACCTCATCAGACGTTGTTCGTTTTTTGTGCAGAAACACACATCGTGCGCAAACATTATGAAGATCACTTGTGGGCCTCGAACTGCTCACTAAAATAGCAAGCTAGCAGTAATAGGCCACCCTGTTAACCAATTGCACCACTGGTCATTTTGTATCGCTACGTTAGCATGGTGTTCCAATTAAATGAATGTGTAGGCCTATGTTGTCTTATTGTGACAGCTTATTTGTCAATCGATCAAGATATTCATTATAGCAAACATCTAGGCTACGTGAATGTTTTGCAACAGGCTGCTGAGCAGTAATAGGCTGCAGTAATAGGCTAAAATATTTACTAATTTAGGCTACGTGGGAATCTGAAACGGCAACATCTGTCATCAAACTCTCTAGCTACATTGAAGTTGTCTAATCCATAAATATGCTACCATGATAACCATTTTGTCTTTGAACCATTTTAACTCGGAGAAAATAAGTTTCATATGTTCACTTCAAATCACTAGACTACTACACTAGACTACACTACACTAGACACTGCCTAACTTCACCGAGACTAAGATAACACTAAGTTATGATCATTTTTGCACATGACACATATTATCAATTAGTGTTAGTGGGGACATGCCAGTTTGTTGTAGCCTACATCAGTTAGGTTTTGGTATGTGAGGCAAAGATGAACCTACTTTGTTGTTTTGAGGCTTGCATATGTCCATGTTAAATTGTGATAGCACCAGTAAACATGGGCATATATTTCTCACATATGTTAACCTGTGTTAACTTTGACTAAAAGTTAAATATACATAGAAATCTGGCATCAATTTCAGCGGCTCGTAGTGGTATAGACAATGTAGAAGCTTATCTGATGAACTTTCTTGTCCATGCATGGTTCGAATCCCAGCTAGATCGCTAGTTTTATTTCCCCCCATTCATTCAGTATGTGTCATATTTGTGTGGATAATGCTTAAACAGACATGTATTAGACATACACTGGTGATCTTTTCAGTGATATCCGTTATATTGTCTCACTTGCAAACACTTCGTGAAAATGTGAACCTGCACTAGGCTGAGGCAGAGCAGAACGCTCTGAAGAAGTAGAAGATCTTAGAAATATTAAAGTTGGAATTATAGATCACTGTGTCATCAGCATATAAGTGAATAGAACAGTCTGAGCAAGCTTGTGGAAGGTCATTGATAGACTGAAAATAGGAGAGGCCCTAACGAGGATCCTTGAGGGACACCCTCAAAAATGGAAATGGGTCTATAATTGTTAAGGTCAAATGGATCACCTCCTTTATGGATTGGGGTTACCCTGGCACATTTCCATCTTAATGGGACCTCACCAGTGGTTAAAGATTGGTTAAATAAATCAGATAGTGGATATGACAATATATCAGAGGCGACCTTGATGAACTTGGTTTCCAGACCATCTAAGTCTCTACCACTGCCTGTCTTTAGTTCAGATATAGCTCTCTGTACATCGACGGGACTAATAATTGAAAAAGAAAAAGAGGTAGGCCTACCACAAGAGTATTGAGCCATATTTAAGATGTTGTTGGAATTAGGAGACTGGGTTTTGCAGATGGAAGCAAAATGCTGATTAAAAGCATTAGCTATTGCAAGTGGATCAGAAAGAGTATAATTTTTTAATCTAATTTTAGCTGGAGCACTTGGATTAGATTTGTTAAATAACTCATTAAGATTTCTCCAAAATTTCTTGGGATTATTATAGTTATTTGATAGAGAACTTTTAAAATACTCAGATTTAGCATTCCTTGTTTTTGTAGTATATATGTTCCTTAAATGTTTATATGTTTCCCAATCTACAAGGTCCTTAGTTGAACGATATTTGCCCCATGCCTTATCCCTTTGTTTAAATAGTGTAAGTAGTTCACCACCAATCCAGGGTAGATGTCTTCCTTTTACCCTTACTGACCTCCATGGAGCATGCTTATCAATAACTTGGAGAACCTCGGTGTGAAAATAATTCCAAGCATCCTCAACAGCGGGAATTAAGTTAAGCCTATCCCATTTAATATTCAATAGGTCTTGAATGAAATGCTCATCATTAAAGTTTTTCAGTTGTCTTACTTTAATAATTTTAGGTGGTAATCTTGGTAGTCTCATTTTCCATATGCAAGACACAATAGAGTGGTCACTAAAACACTCAGGAAGTACTCCAGATTCAATTATCCTATCAGGGTGGGTGACCAAGATCCAGTCTAATAGGGTTTTGGATCTATTATCAACGCGAGTAGGTTCTTTGACTAACTGAGTTAAGTTAAGGCTCTCAAGAAAATGTCTTTCATGAAGAGACGAACGGTCTAGCCAATTGCGATTAAAGTCACCAAGGACGATCATCTCTTTTGAACAGTTTAAGGAGCTAATGGTATTGGCAATACATTTTATAGACTCAGAGGGGGAGCTTGGTGGTCTGTAAATATTACCTATAGTCAAATGTTTGTTTTCATGGAGACATAATTGTATAAAAAGACATTCAAAGGACTCAGGAATTTCATTAGGTTTGACAACCTCTGAGGATAAGTGTGATAAGACATAGGTGGCTACACCACCACCTCGCGCACCCCTATCAGATCTATACAGTGTATATTTATCGAGCTTCATTTCATCGTCTGAGATATTACTATTAGTCTCAGACAAAGTAATAACATCTGGTTTGTTGTAGACCAGCCAGGCTCTTAGAAGGTCTATTTTATTTGTAAGACTCCTAATATTTAAATGAATTACATGTAAACCTTTGTAGCCAACCATGTAAACCTCTAGAATGAAGAACAGCAGACGGCTGCTCTACAACATTCTATTTTATTCCAAAACGTTTTTGGTATCTTGTGTGCTTTCTTTCCCAAATGTATTTCGAGCTTGATGAAATCAATGTTTAATCTAATTGTTTTAGGTGGATCTACTGTGCTCACTGTCTAATATGGCTGTACATGTCAGTGATGATAGCACTGACACACCCAACAAGAGAAAACTACCTAAAAAGCCAGTTGCACATTGTTAGCCTACACACTATTGTGACCAAACTTGTTCAAACCGGAAATCATAGCAAAACGGAGCAAACCATTTTGATTTGAACATTCCCCTGTTGTTGGCATGTCAAATTGTCAACTGCCCACTCCCCCAAACTTGACAACAGCTGTTTTGTTGAGTGACCACAAATTGCAGGGATTCCTCTAAGAATAACAGTTACAATCCTAACCAGCGTTTTATCAATCATATTACCAACCTTGGCCTGTTTGGGCCTATACTTTATTTTGTAGCATGTAAACACAATAAACTTTCTCTCTCAGGTCTTAAACTGATTTATTGTGTAGTAGATTTGGGTAGTATACAGTACATGGCAACTGACCATACTGTCATGTCAACCAAACATTTCAAAGATGTTTTCAAATTGAGCTTGGCATCTAAGTATAAGTAAGTATAAGTATATATATACTCTTTTGATCCCGTGAGGGAAATTTGGTCTCTGCATTTATCCCAATCCGTGAATTAGTGAAACACACTGCACACAGAGAACACACAGTGAGATGAAGCACACACTAATCCCGGTGCAGTGAGCTGCCTGCAAGAACAGCGGCGCTCGGGGAGCAGTGAGGGGTTAGGCGCCTTGCTCAAGGGCACTTCAGCCATGCCTACTGGTCAGGGTTCGAACCGACAACCCTCCGGTTACAAGTCTGAAGCACTAACCAGTAGGCCACGGCTAACGGTTAATGTTGCCTCCATGATATGCTTCCTCTGACGGTGGAAGACCTATGGAGAATTCATAAAGATGAGAAAGCAGGACATTGTTTTTCAGTCCAGTAGGTCAGTAATCGCATTCAATGGTGCCAAAAGTTAAAAGTCCTTGCTGGGCTCGCGAAGATGACATTCTGTTGGCAAAAGAACATATTTAATTGGAGGTATCAAATGCTGATCACAGAGCCTTGGAGTCTTGTCTGCTTTTTCCCCTCCTTCAGACTCCAAATAAATAAAATGAATCATAAATAAATAAAATCCAGGGTCATCAGGGAGGAAGTCTTCTTTGGACAGATCTCTTCCAGGTGGACATGGGCTGTTCTCTCTGCTGTGGTTCACTGACATCATGGCAAAGCAGAACTTCAGTACACCGTATCTGGAAGTATAGAGTGCAGCTCAGCTGTCAATCATAGTGGATGGTAGAGAGACCGGTATAGATGGCAGCTTGTGGAGCATCGGTGGGGTGACGTCAGCCAAACATGTCCTGTGAGGCGTAAGTCATGTACAGGAAGCCATCTTGGTCTCTGTACTGGGAGTACACCTCTCCCATGCTCGCTGTCATGCAGGTCATGTGCTTTTCTGACACTAGCAGGTACAGGGCCTGTGTGGAATCGAGGTCAATCTTACTCCTGGAAAACAGAGAAATGTTGAGTGAGAGAGAGTTAAGACATTATTGCTGGTTTACCTATTTAAAGTATAGCCTAGAAACGAGAGTCAACAAAAATTGGCAAACTTGGTTGATGCAGTGTGAGTTGGTTGCCAATAGAGCAAGAGGACAGCTGTTTGCAAAATGAGGTGCTATAAGTCAGGCCAACAGACCTATCATATTCACTTCTTCATCTTCAAAAAATCTCTCCATTAGGCTATCACAAACAAACACACACACAGTAACACACACAAACACAAGCAAACAAGTGACAGACACATAGGCTCACCTAAGAAGGCTTATGAACTGACCCATTGTGAGTTCAAATGGCACCAAGAATTTAGATTTGTCGAGCAGAGGAAACTGTTTTTCACGGAAGTATCGCTCCACAATTACCTGTGGGGGCGCGAGAACATTGGCGATAAGTCAGCTTTTCACCTTGCCAAAACAGCGGCGGAATACATTGACAAATTAAATAAGCTTTCACCTACCGGAAGTTTGTTGGGAAATTTTGAACGAATAGTACTCACTTCGTCTTTTCTAGTAGCTGCACAGTATAAACGTACATATAATAATCAGACAATTGCTGCAAAAGGGCTTTTTTTGCTTCATGTGGTTTGGCTAAGTTAGTACATACCAAGGCATTTCCTTTGCTTGAAAGGCATCATTTCCATTGATTTCTCGAAGGGAGCCATATGGTGTGTCGGTCTTGGTGTGTTGCAGTGGGCAGTGGTGAGTGGATGGCTGTGGAAGCTGTTGTCCGGGCTGACAGTGGTCCCCTCGGGTGGAAGTTTGTTTCAACTCCACTGAGGAAACCGTGCGTTTTTATACGCCTTAGGGATGGTGGTGTAACAGGCAGGAGGGGAGGGCGGGTTGCATTTCTGTTATGATAACTGCTTACTTGCAAGAAAGACCGCCTCGTTAAATAACGGTACGATTTAATAAGTACGCATCCACACCACCTTCAGTCAGCATGACTGCGTGCGTCTCACACATACAAGTTAACGAAAGAGTACCTCTTCAAACATTGGTGCTAGAGTACATTCACGCTCTCCCAGTGCACTGTTTAATAGCAAGCTATGGAGTAGGCTAATAAATATTGTGTTTGGGGGGCAGGGGCGGGGGGGGGGGGGGGGGGGGTGACCCTCAGAGGTTCGGAGAAATAGGTTCGTTACTGTACTGGAAGAAGGCAATTATTTGGAAATATTCATAGGCTTAGTAAACATGAAGTAGGCTATATGCTATGTGCTCTAAAAAGTTGAATGTGAAGATCACAAATACATTTTTATTAGACTATATTTCGAGCTAATATCTGAAGATTTGTGTCTTAGCAGACAATGAATTTTGTCTTCAAAACAAGCAAACAAAAAAATACCGTGAGACCCTCTAAAACATTAGTGCAAGAGCACAGCCCTGTGGGCGAAATGCAGACTGCGATGCAGAAATCACAGAATCATTTGTTTTACAGTTTTTCTCGGTTGCTTTGGTGCATTTCTGAAATCATCTTGTGCACAAGTGAATTTCGAAACCATTTGTTCCAACTAGGATCCACAACACATAGTGGATGATTCGCAACTTGTTCAAATGTCTCAAAAGTAAATAATTAATTAAACAACATGTCACTACCATTGGAATGGCAATCCTTTTTCATTGTTTACAAACAAGATATAGACCGGGGGGGTATTCCAGAGGGGTATTCCAGAAAGGAGGTTTAACAAACACTGAGATAAAACTTAACCTCTGGGTTGTCTGAACCTGTGGCGACTACCGCCGAGCTGTCGGTTCCAAAACACCGGTTACCAGTTAGTTCAATCAACCCTGTGTTAGATAACCTAGAGATGTGCGCGTTCACGGCGAACTTATAAACGCATCATCTATTGAGAGTCGAAACCATGAGTGAAACGAAGAGCACCGTATTTTTCAGAGGCGGAGTAGTCGAGGCTTACGAGGAGGAGAGAACTGTAATAACAAAAAAAAGAGCAATACTTACATGTAAGCGCCTGCTTCCGAGACCTTGCTTGGCAGAGAATAGCCTAACTGACCGTGTAAATGCGTACTTTTAGGATAGCCTATTTAATGTCAAAGGCACAATTAAATAATTCACTGGACATCACGTATTGTATTGACTGCTTTGAATGATGCTTTCTTAAATTAGCCTACCTTGTCACAGATTGAGTGGGCCATAGAATTCTTTGAGAATCCCAAATGTAATTTTCTATTTTAACGCGGGTTCTGCAGCTGTGGGCCAAGTTAAACTTTTGCGCTCCATCATCAGAAGGGTGAATGTCGAAAGGCATGGGTAGCCTATTGGATACATTTCGGGGCACATTTGGAAAATGTAATACGTGATGCTGACCTGCCAGTTGGTGAAACTACACATTAATGATCCTCGTGGGTTTGTGTCCAGGAAAACGAATGAAGTTGCGCAGGAACTTTAGCGCAAGGCAAACTTTACGCACCAACCGACAGCTTGCCGATATGCTCTGCGTCTCCAACACTACAAAAACTCCCAGTCGGAGAGCGTGTGTAGCCTATTAATTTTTTTTTTTTTTTTTATCCCAAATGCCATCAGCATTCTTAACCAAACTTAGTGACAACATGCATACCCGGCTGAGCTGTAGAGCTATATTTAAACTTATTTATTAATTTTCTATAGGCTATGTTTCCCCTTTTTTGTACTGTACTTGTTTTAATTATATCTTCAATGTGTCTGAGATGTTGTTTGTCCATCTGTCTGGTGAGCCAAACACAAATGTCCACTATGGAGTAGGCTAGCTAGCCTACATTAAAGATTTATTTTATTGTATTCTAATCCACCATGTGTAATGTAGGGATGGAGAATGCTTTTCAAGTAGCCTATATTTAGGATTCAGCTGAAAAACTCTAGCGCTCTTGAAAAACTCGTTTGGAAAAGAATGGATAGGCTATCATGTGATGTTGTGGTCTTATCGCCCTCTCACGGTGAATTGCACAGATGAATATTACATGATTTTGTGCTTCTTTGTCAATCGTCAAAATGAAACGCCATTGTGTGACAAGTGTAAAAATAGCGGCCTAATTGAACATGCACTGAAATAACCGAACATAATTGAACATAACCTGAACAAAACCTACCCCCTACCAGGTTAAGTTCAGAGCCTATGTTATCATAGTTACTTACATAGCCTGATCATATTTGAGCGTTCTGGAACTGAAATCCCAGGTTTACCGTTAACTCTGTGTTAACATACCCAGTTAAGCCAGTAAACCTGCTTTCTGGAATAGGCCTACCCCTCAGAGGGGTTAACCTAATTGGAGTTTGTGCGCGTTCACATAAAAGGGGCGGGTTGCAGCGCAAGTCACCACTTTCAATGATGACGCGATCACCTTATTTTACGGATGAATTATTATGACAAGTTATGAGCAATTAAAACCCACTTTACGACAAAAATCAAATACGTCGGCAGTGAGCAAAGCAAGGCTGTTGGCAACGTATTGCAGATCGGGTAGCCTAAATGCCTAAAAGTAAAGTTTTATTCCCACATGTTCTTCAAATATGTGTTATGGAGGATTAGTAGCTTGCGGAATGTCTGAAATGAGTTGAAATAATTAAATAGCCTATTTTGAGTTCATAGAAAGGCCTACAGATGCAACCCAATTCAGAAGTGGGCATATAGATTACAGTAATACGAATAATTGAATGTTTAAGTAGCCCCCATTGACTGATTTAGTGTATGCCTAATCCTGTGAACATTTCAGATGCAACACCATTATTCAGAATAGTAGGTTTATATAGTTATAGCTTGCATTAATATTTCTTAATTATGAAAACATGTAGGCCTAGCTTATAGCCTTCACTTGGCCTCTGTTTTACAGCTAACAAGAAAAAGGTGTCTTTGAACACTACTGTAGGAGGAAAGGCACCAGCGTGTTTTACAGTAGCAGAAGAGTTGGCCATCGCAAATAATAGTGGAAGGCCGATTTTGGAGGGGGTTGAGGGAGGCATTCGGTCGGATTCTGGTGCTGTGGAAATGTGTAGCCTTTATGTGCAGGGTACAGTAATATGACATTCAATTCAACAAGTCTGTTAAAACTGTGATTTTAATTTATTAGGCCTACTGTAGGCTATGTCCGATTTATTTTAGGCTATTCTTGCTCAGATTTTCAGCATACTGTAGGCCTATGTCCGATTTATTTTCGGACATACAGTATTCTTGCATCACCGATGGAATACATGAATGTCCACGTACGGGCATTGCTATGAGACGTCTTCCTAGATCATCTGACAAAGATATCGAATTCCCTTGGCTGACAATATATATCTTCATAGAGAATATCGTCCGGGTAGGCTATATATATTTTCTGGCGGTCTCTAAAACCCCTCGCCCTGCGAAGAGAGTCCCTCAAGATTTGCGCTCCAATGTCGTATGGATCATCCAGGTACGCCGACATGTCTCGGGAGAAATTGTTAGTGGAGGGGTGGTAGCCTACTTATAAAGGGTGTGGTTAACGGAAACCTCGGGTTAACCAAGAACATAACCTGGTCGGAGCAGGTTTGAGATGCAGCGTAAATTGCCATGGCAGCATACCTCGGTTAAAACCTATCCATCTTTCGTAGTACGGGTTAATCGGGAAGTTACGCCACATGTGATCAAGTTACTCTCGAAGATACCCAGATAAGCCAGTAACTCCGCTTCGTAGTACAGGCCCCTGGTCATAGCTTTGCAGTCAGTATAATAGCCTAGTTCACTTTACTCTGCATTTTCTTATGCAATCTATGGCAGGTGTCAATATCTATGATTGAAAATGCATATGCTTAAAATAAAATCACAAAAAACACAAAATCTAGAAACTAGATCTACTACTCCATACCCCACTCTTGCAACTTTTGTGCAGGCCTATGTAAATGAGTCTGTGTATGTGTGTGTTTGTTTTTGTGTAGGCTATATGTGTGCTTTTCTGTTTGTGTGTGTGTGTGTATTCGCCTGTGAGTGTGTGTGTGTGTAGGGGTAATAGGGTGTGTGTGTGTGCCTACTTGGGTGTGTGTATTTGTGTGTGTGCGGGTGTGTTTATGTGTGTGTGTATGTGTGTGTGTGTGTGTGCATGCATGCGTGCATGTATGTACTGTATATGAGTGTGTGTGTTTGTGGGTGTGTGTGTTGACCTGCATGTGTGCATGTGTCTTTATGTGTGTGTGTGTGTGTGTGTGTGTGTGTATGAATGTATGTTTATGCATGTGTGCATGTGTCTTTATGTGTGTGTGTGTGTGTGTGTGTGTGTATGAATGTATGTTTATGCATGTGTGTGTGTGTGTGCATGCGTAGAATGTCACTAAATAATTCAATTATATAAAAGTCAATTAGATAAAAGTCACTAAATAATTAAATTTCAATTTATTGTGCTTATATAGCGCCAAAACATTACACATGTATCATGGCGCTTTACAGAATGTAGGCATTCAGAGAAAAAGAAAAGAGGGAGAAAAGAAAAGGAAGAAAGAAAGAAGGAAGGCCCATGGGTAACAGGGGCGAGGAAAAACTCCCTAGAATTGGAGATACATATAGGAAGAAACCTCGAGCAGATCCACGACTCAAGGACCTGACCCATCTGCCAAGGGTCAATACGGACAGTAAGGTCTGTAAACAATGACAAATGCATATGACAGTCAGGTGTGGAGAATAGGACATGGTGTTTAAAGCACCTGAGGTGAAAGTTACAAAAGGTGGGATGATTACGTATCCGGTATGATAAAGCATAATCATGATTTAGTGAGAGAAAGTGCAATAGTCCGGCGTCGGAATTGTCCAGGAAAGAAAGTTGTGAGGGGGCAAGTGGTGGGTCAGCAGACAGGCCAGAATCCGGGCAGAGTTGTCATAGGCAGGTGATGGGGCTGTACGGGGCAGGAATCCAGGTAGGGGGACAGTAATACAGCAGTCAAGGATGGGACTTCAGGTGGGATGGGTAAGAGGAGGGCCAGGCACACGGATGGTTGATGACTGGTGATGATATACCTCACAAGTGAGGTACAGTAAGGGAGAAGAAAGAGAAATGTAAAATGGGTTAGTATTACTTGAAATCAATGTGGTTAATGTCAAGAAGTGATCAGTGGTGCTATATATTGTTACAGCAAATCATAGTGAGAATGGGCAAGAGAGGCAGAGTTGAGAGAAAGAGGGTAGGGAGGAGAGGGAAGGGGGTTGTACGGCGTGGCACATGAGAAGTCCATGACAGCACTATGCTATAGCAGCATAACTAAGGCATGGTAAGGGGTAGTCGACACCAGCGCAGGTATGGTCAGTGATCACCCCATCTCACGCGCGACTGGGGTGCCAGTCACACAAGGACTCAGCAGGGTGGTCCATTCCAAAATCCCCGAGATAGGTGAAGTTCCACACCGCACCATACCTAACTATGGGAGGCAGTAAAGAGGTATGTTTTAAGTCTATACTTAAAAATAGGGAGGGTGTCTGCTAATCGAATTGAGGAGGGTAGATTATTCCAGAGGAGGGGTGCGCGATAGCTGAAAGCTCTGCCACCTACTGTCGTTTTTGAGATTCTTGGAATTACAAGAAGGCCAGTATTCTGTGATCGTAACGGTCTGGGCGGGTTATATGAGACTAGGAGATCTTTAATATATACGGTGCCTGGCCATTAATGGCTTTGTACGTTAGAAGTAATACTTTGAAGTCAGTGCGACTTTTAACAGGCAGCCAATGTAGAGATGCCAGGATAGGGGAAATATGTTCATATTTTTTAGTTCTAGTGAGTGTGCGAGCAGCTGCATTTTGTATAAGCTGTAAGCTCTTTAGACAGGTGTTATTGCAGCCAGCATACAGAGCGTTGCAATAATCAATCCTTGAGGTTACAAAAGCATGGATTAATTTTTCAGCGTCTGGTAAGGATAAGGACTTCCTTATCTTTGAAATGTTCCTTAAGTGATAGAATGAAGTTTTGGTAATCTGTTTTATGTGATTACTTAGTGATAGGTCTTGGTCAATTGTAACTCCTACATTTTTAACACTTGTGGATGAGGATAGTCGAAGATCAGTAAATGTAGCCTTTGATGAGGATAGGATAGCCCTCATCTTTTTAGGACCTACAACCATGACTTCTGTTTTATCAGAGTTCAAAAGCAGGAAATTATTTGTCATCCATGTCTTTATATCTCTTATACATGTGTCAAGTTTGGCTAACGGAGTTAATTAGTCAGGTTTTACGGAAAGGTATAGTTGTGTATCGTCTGCATAAGAATGAAATTTAATGCCATGTTTCCTAATTTCAGAGCCTAGGGGAAGCATATAGAGAGAAAATAACAGGGGCCCTAGTACTGAGCCTTGAGGCACCCCATATTTTACCATAGTCTGGATAGAAGGTTTATTGTGGACTTGTACAAATTGTCTGCGGTTAGAAAGGTATGATCTAAACCAAGCGAGTGCTGAGTCTTTAATGCCTATCAAATGTTCAAGCCTATGAAGTAGTATGTCATGGTTTATGGTGTCGAAGGCAGCACTGAGGTCCAGGAGGACTAAAATTGATATATGTCCATTATCGGCAGCAATGAGGAGGTCATTAAACACTTTAACTAAGGCTGATTCAGTACTGTGGTGAGCTCTGAAACCAGACTGATATAATTCTTCGATTTTATTCATGTGTAAGAAGGCACTAATTTGTTTGTACACTATTTTTTCTAGTATTTTCGACAGAAAAGGGAGATTAGATATAGGCCTATAGTTGGCCAGGCTAGGGTCAAGGGTAGGTTTTTTGAGGGATGGCTTAAAGGAACACGCCACCCAATGTCAGTAGTAATATATGTTCTTACCTTAACTTTCACGAGTTGAGTCATACCTCTCCCGTGTCGGTACGTGCACTCAAACGCTCTGGTGCGCGGCTGGACTGTGTTAGCATGTTGCTATGCTAGCGGGCTTTGCCGTAACTAGCCGTAGAAGTAATCAAAAACATCCACGTTTTCCCGACTTAAATACAGTTGCACGAGTCGTTGATAGAAATGTCTACGGCCACGCAACATGAAACGTGCCGATTTTCCAAGCGAATAAACAGGAGAACTACAATGTGTGGCGCAATAGCACTTGGGAGTACTTCGACCTAGCGTAGTAGTATTGTTAACACCTAATTGTAGATCCTATCCACCACAGAGTTTAGAATCCATGCTGGATCGACCCTCAGCCTCTCCCTCCCCTCTGAGCGAGAGAGAGGCACACACACTAGAGATGCGCTGATGGGCTATTATTTCAACCATAACTGCATAGCAAAACTTATCATCCATCAGCACCAAAGTTTTTTGACCAATTTTCAAAACCGCACCCGCCCACCATCCGCTGGTTGTTTTAATGTAGGCTATATGGGTGATGCAACGCTGCTGACGTGAGGCTAGAAAGCCCTTGCCTGTTCTAGAAAGACTGATCCAGACTGAGCAATTTACAAAAGATGCACTGAACAAAAATGCTGATGTGGTACATGAAAATTAGCTAAAAATGTGGAGAATGCAATGCAATCAATCATGCATCCACCTCCAAACCTCACTGTTTGGCATTTTTAGGGTGATGTACAGTGCCATTTCTCCTCCAAATATGGTGTATAATATGACATCCAAAAAGTAAAATTTTGCTCTCATCTGACCAGACTACTATCTTTCTAGATTATCAGGGTCTGGATTTTCCAGGCTAGATGACATACAGAGCAATGTAAAAAACACATCTCAACAAACAAGTGTTTTTCAAAAACTGTTTCGTTATCATCATGTTAAGCTCGTCTCAATGGATATGTTTGTTGCCCAGGTTTAGGAAGGAGCATTGGAAATGGGAGTGAATAGCTCCCATTTGCAGAGCAAATTCAAATTTGCCAAAGGTTTGTCTGGGTTTATAGGCTACTGATCTATTGTAATTAGCTATACTTGCAATAAGTTAAGTGCTGACCGATTGTTATCTTATTTTTTTTTGAGCACAGCCTTTTGGTTATCATAGGCCATTGTCAACCCACAACATCACTGCCAAAAATTCACTTGTGCATGATATTGGGGCGGTGGTAGTGTAGTGGTTAAGGAGCTGGGCTAGCGTGCAGTAGCCTGAAAGTAGTCGGTTCAATTCCCAGCTTCCACTGTTGTGCCCTTGAGCATGGCACTTAACCCCAAGTTGCTCCGGGGACAATGTGATCCCTTGTAATATAGCTGACATATGTAAGTCACTTTGGTCAAGAAGTGTCTGCTAAATGTAATGTAATGTAATGTAATATTCCTGTTGATGAATCACGATTCCCTTTGCCTGGAAAACAGCCAGACATCTCTGGGAAGATCTATGAGGGTCTCCCTTTGTTCAAGTGTAGCCTGTAGCCTTAAAGTTCCAAAACTGCCTAGTCACAAAAAAGCCAGAAACCCTGACCAAAAGGACTATAGGCCCATGCAATAGATAAGAGAGGTATAGCCTATATAACAATAACAACTAAGCTTATGCATGGGCGGATTATGAACTTTCGGGCCCCTGGGCCCAGATGTATTAAGGCCCCCCCACTAATTGTTATATATGTGGGGGGGGGGGGGGGGGGGGGGGTTGGGGGTCCTCCCCCAGAAAGAAAAATTATTTGTTTGATGTGATTCCCTGTATTCTGGTGCATTTTGGGGATGGCCAATACTAAATTCAATTAGATTCATAGCCTACATCCTGATTTGTTGATACTGAGGCAATGATTCCATGCTTGGGCTTCAGGGCCCCCTGACCCCTTGGGCCCCTGGGCCCGGTAGGCCCATGCAGTAATCCATCCCTGGGTTTATGGACGAATTCCTTTACCTCTTCCATGAGAGTTTTGATTATATATAGCTATACAGGATAATAGTGCACTTCAATTTCATGATGTCAACACGACTCTGATTTCCATGATGTTTGATCCTCTGTTGATCCATAGGGTAGGCCTACATCATCAATGATCAATGATTAAAATGAATTCGTTTGCTTGAAAAATGTCATTATTTTAGTGTTGTGCCAAAGCAAGTTTCTGCAGGATACAGAACCTGCCCAAAATGTCAAATAAGTCGAGGTCAGTGCGGTCAGCACCGTAGCCTACTCCCATTATAACCAAGGGTGTATGTGTCACTTTGTATCTTCTCTGTAAACGTATGACCAAGCGATGCAGCCAGGCCGATTGCTTGGACACAGTGTGTATTTTCCAGATACCAGAAGGACTCTGAATTTGTTCAAAACGAGCGTATTCGAAAAGTTCCCTGACCAATCTAATTTGAGTTTAGGCTTCGTTGCTCCACCCTCTCAACACTTTCCCCCTATCTCCCAATGTGCACCCATTATTCGCGTGATTACACAGATTGTTAGCGCACCATTGGTGTCGTCTGTCTGGAATAGCTTTTCTTGTTCTCATAAGTACTAAAATCAATTGGAGACGTGGTGTAAAATGAATCATTTGGATTCTAATACCGTGTGCTGGCAAATGATCTATATGTCTTTGTTGCTTGTGCATCTGCGAAAGTTAGCTCTCAAGGTGTAGCGTTCCTGATCAGAATGACGTTCGTAAATGTGGTATCAAATTAAACAGGCAGGCTACCAGCGAATGTTGCCATTTGCGCTTACTGTTGCATTGGTGGTGCATTTGACAATCGCTCCAGCAATAACGCATCCGGGCTGAGTAGCTTTTGTCTAGGTGGCTGTTTAGCTGGACAGGCTGAAAAGCCAATTTTCATTCACAATGGCCGGGCGTCGTGGCTGTGTGAATTCGCTTTGGTCGGGCAGCGAGCGTGTTCGAATCGGAGAAAGGTTGAAGGCAACCTTAGCAGGAATACTGGAGCTGGAGCTGCTCAGGTGTCGTCACTTGGAGATGGTCGATGCCGCGTTGGACAAAAAAGAAATACTCGATGAAACCGACCAGAATGAGAGAAACACAGAAAGCGCCACCGACGACGATGCAGCAACATCCCACAGGCAACAGGTCAGTAAAGCAGAGAAGGTTACGGACGGGACATGGTCTCACGCCCGAAAATAACTTTAAGGTTTTGACAGAGCAAGACTTCCATGTCAATACAAGCTCAATTTAAAGATGCCCCCTGTTAAGCATCACCTCGCCATGCTCTGCCAAAGATTCCAATTTAACCATTTCCCGCATGTCAAGGTTATGAAAGTCGCCTTGAGGCACATTCAATGCGGTGAATATTAACTGCTGGTCAGTTGCGGTGTGAATTACGATCCCAATTATGGAGCCTTTGAGTGGAACAATAAGTTGGGAAACCATCTGACATGGAATTTACGCCATGTGGATGTTCTGGCCAGTCTCAGACACAGACATTGCAGTTGTTAGTGGTCATCAGAATAGAGCCCCTTTGATGTCACATTATTATTCTTTGAGGGGGCAATCGACTATTACTACAAAACAATAGCATAGTCAGGGTGAGATATAGGCCTAGGTGCAGTTATTTAAAGTTCAAATGAGTTAGACAGCACAGGAGAGTGCACAGCAGGTGCATCTCCTTAGATGTAAATATCCTGCACTCAGGCATGCATCTCTTGTGGGGTCAAAGTTGAGATATTGTTAGAATAGAGTTGTGGTTTATGCCAAACATTCAATCATCTTAAGAATTCATTAGCTATCTATCTTCATTAAGGTTAAACTGTATGCTGGAAGAGGAGGTGCAATCATTTCTCCCAGTCAATTATTCCCTCATGATCTGGTGAAACACATGAGTCACGTTCACAGACCACTGTTGTTGCCTTTCCACCAACGCATCCCCGATTTGCATAAACAACACATGGACATGCGTCATAGATATCACCTCTCTGCTGCAACCCACTGAGGGAGAGGGAGAAGTGAACTGTGTGGGGGCACGAATCGAACGAAGTTGGTGGTAAACTGTACAGCTGGTGATTATACAGGGATAATGGTGGTGCACCTCACAAAGGCTTTCAGATGGACAATGCACATGAATACATTTTCCACAGCTCTTTGCCAAACATAGTGCTTGGGATAACAAGCGGCAAGCATATACAGAAACATCTTTTGCTCACATTTGACTGACATTTTTTTTAAATGTTGTGTCTCATGGCTCTGGTGTTTTGTCTTGCTCTTCTATGGATTAGGGAGCAGCATCCCTGTTGATGAGCAGGCTCTCGGATGTCTCCTGAGTCCTCGATACATGCGTGTCATTGAAGGGTTCCAATAATAGAGGAGATGGATCACACCGCCCATGCCTGCTCATCATCTCTATATTCCCCCTTCATTTTTCATCATTAAAATTATATAACACTCTCACAGCACATGTGCTGTCTCTCTCCTTGTCTTTGGCAAATTGATTTATACTTGGGATAATGGCCAGAGCTCCATTCAGAAGACTCAGATCAAGTTTCCTCAGCTAGGCTGATGCCAGCTACTTAAGCCCCATTCTCTACTTATACAGTAATGGACATGGCATTGTAACCGTATACTTCAGCAGAATGGATTTGGGCCTGGGGGTTTTGGGTCTTATGGGAGGATTAAGCGAGGCAAGAGGACTTATAGCTTTTGCCATGTGTTGACTGTTTCCTACATGCACACGCATGTTAAAGCTTTTGTGTACGAGTAACAGAAAAGTGTAAATCAGTTTTCTGTCAGCTAAGGAAAGAGTTAAGCACCACCGCTGAAGCGGGTGTGTGGGCGATGCAAGTGAGAGGCAGAGGAGAGAAGAGGAGCTTGAGTTGTGTGCTGTGCGCTGTGGTGGGGGTGGCAGAAATATCCAAGAATAAGAAGGAGTGGGGGTCTGGATGCCTCCCTCCTGCGGCTCCTCTCACCAGGCAACCCATCCCCCGTCTCTGCCCTCAGTGGCTTACTGGACTTAGTCACCCTCTCACTTTCCTCTCTCCTCAGATCGCTTTTGCCCTCTCAATGCGTTAACCATTCCAGAGTATTTCAGCGCCTTTGTCTAGCACTCGGGTCGATCAGTTTGTGCAATTTTGTGTTTTCTCACACATTCCTGCCCATCTCCATATGGCTTGCAGAGAGAAGAAGAAGAGAGGAATCCTGGGTAAACTGCTAGAGCAAAGCAGAGATAAGCCTGGTCAAAGTCTCTTTTAGCCCCCCCCCCCCCCCCCCCCCAACCCTTTGACACCCCCCAACACACACACACACACACACACACACCACCTTCTCCTTCACTGTTCTTTGTTACGTCATCTGTCTCTCTGTTTCACTCCATTCTTTTTTCTGGGCTCCCATCCCCCTTTTTCATTACAGCAGCATGAGTCACCTGCATTGTCTCAGCTTGGTTCTGTCAGGATCCCAGGACTGATTTGGGCTTAGAGGGCTGACAATAGGCCCTGTTGTCCATGGGCTGTCCTTTAAGTTGAAACCCTAGGATTGTTTGCCTGAATACTGAGAATGCCTTTAATTAGTTTACCTCAAAGTGAGTCTTGACAGACATGATAATGTGAGTCTGCAGTATTGGCCTGTAATTTGCAAATAAATGTGAATGTAAAAAAGCCTGGTTGAAAGCTTCTTTGTGCTATGCAGTACCACGTAGGACACAGTTCTGCATTGGATATTGTATCGTAGCAATCCAGTGTTGGGTAAATAAACATTTCACAACTATCAGCACCTACTTGAAAGTCAAGTGTAATTGCTAGCCTGACATGAAAATCAAGCAGTAACACGATTTGTTTTCTTCTCTCTCTCTCTCTCAGACCTCGGCTCTCTCCGAGTCAGTGCTGCCCTGCTTGAGCAATTCAGGAGAGGAAGTAGCCTCGCGATGGTCCACTCTGTCCTGGGATATCCCATCTGAGCTGCTTTCCCCTCTGACCCCAGACACTACCAGCACCACCTTAGTGGATGGAGACTCAAGACCAAGCTCAGGTATCCCAACTTTGATCTACAAAGGTTGTATTCCATCCTTCAACAAAGTTCCATTAATGTCCATCGTCACAACAGTCATCTGCACCTCTGCCACATCAGAGTGAGACAAGTTCTTGAAGTTTTAAAAGTTGGGTGTTGCTGTGGTAAGCACACACTGCTCTTACTGGTAGCCATTAACTTGTCTGATTCATGGTTTGTTTTCAGCGTCCCAATAGAACTAAGCAACCATTAACTTGTGCGTTGCTCAACTTCCCATCATTTACGTACGTGTGCCTGTGTGGGGCCCCCCTCAGTAACCTCTGTCTCCATTGTTCTTTACTCCTCCCGGCACTGTTCCTTAAGGTTTCTATTCGGTGAGTGGGAGCTCCTTGTCCGATTCCAGTTACTCAGTGTCCAGTGAGATGGCTCTTGGGGGCTTGGTGAGGGCTGTTGGGAGTACGTGCCGACCACTGTCTGCAGATCACAGCGCCATCCAGTGGAGAGAGGCCTCACAGTCAAATGCCCAGAGTACTGAGGAGACCTTGAGGGAGGAGGACAGGAGACCTGTCTCCACAGGTTGGTGGTGGATGTGATACTTGCAGGATAATAAGCAGCATGTCATTGGCACTCTGTGAAATGTGTTTGTTGTGTCCGTGTATTGTTAGTGAGGAATTCTTTCTTGGTTATGCATCAAGGTATAGAAACACCAACATCACGCTCCTGCTGAAATGTACAGTACATACCCCACCCTGTTGTTTGTATAATTTATAGTTTACTAAAATACTTATAGCATTTACATGTGTAGCACATTTGAATGAATTGGATTTACCAACACATTAGGCTAACAATAAATGTGCCATGTGCAAACATTTTATGAAACCAGTGATAAATACTTGAGTATACATAAACAAAACTCCAAATCAATCACTGAATGAGTTTCATGGCTATTTCCAGATCTTGTTCAAAACTAGGCTGCAGACATATATTTTATACAAACCTATCCTTTCTTTTATCATGTTTTGTTCCTGTTCTGAACAGGTGACCTGGAGATCCCCGGCCTCGTGCTGCTGTCTGACCTCTGCTCCAAACTGGGTGGGCCTCAGCAGCCTCCTCTCCTCTCAGACTCGTGCAGTTCCTTACATTCCCGAGTACAACTGGACCCTAAATTCTGCTCTGACTTGGTGTCCCGCAAAACAAAGGAGGTGTATCCATACCCCAGCCCCCTACATGCGGTGGCTCTGCAGAGTCCCCTCTTCACCTTCAGTCAGGACCACTCATCACCCCAGCTCTCACCTAATCCAGAGACTGAACATCCAGAAGAGGACACGTCGCCACAGAGGACTCCGCCTTCAGCGCCCCCATCACTGACACAGCTGGAGCTGTACATCTCAAGGCTGGTCCACCAGTATCATTCTAGGACAAGGCAAGATGCCTTCAGCCAAAGCCTTCAAAAAGCCATCTCAGGTTCAGGCCAAGATACATTCCAGTGTAGAACTGCTATGGACAGTCACGGTTCCGCATCAAATTTGACTGGCGTCACCCCCTGCAAACTCGGGAACTCTTCAAGAGTTCGTTTGAGCAGCATAAGCAAGAAATCAAGCAGAAACTCGATCAACTTGGGGAACTTACCATCTGTGACGGGGGAGGATTTCAACATAAGCTTCCACCTGAATTTGAATTTGAACTTAAATCCGAACATGAACAAATCTCTAGATACCAAAACCCTGAAGGAAGACATATCTGCATCATGTGGTTACCTTGGCACCAGTATTACTACCCCCTCCGCCTCGCCTTCCTCCTCGACCTTGTCTTTTACGCCCACTCCTACATCAAGAAGCAGGCCACGGATATCCACTTGTCCATCGCAGGTCAATCATCGTGGGTCTCTGGAAGTGACTGGGAAGGTGTTTGGTCCCATGGGCTTTTCACGGTCCCTAGACTGGAGTGGGGCCTCCAGAGAGGAGGCAGAGGGATGTCCTCCTCCTTCCAAAACCCAGGATGGGTCTCCCAAGCTCAGTGAAGACTCTGAGGTGGTGTGTGAAATATCCCGTGTGTCAGGCCTGCCCTGCTCGGTGGTGGTAGGTTTGATGGAGGAAGGTGTGGAGCTGGACACTGAGTGCTTTCGGATTGAGCGGGAGAGAGGGGAGGGGTCAGCCTCACCATCCCAGCCCCATCTGTCCCCGTCTCCGCGCTCGCCCTGTCAGATCAACACAATGTCTGACCTCGCAAGGTTGCACTCCGACGGTCAATCACCTAATCGCTGGATCCCGAGTGTTGTGGCTGGAGAAAATGGCTCCCATCAGCGCTGCCTTCAGATCGCCCATTCAGGCTCCCATTCAGGCCTGACGTCTCAGTCTGCCAGCCCTGCCTGCTCTGAACACTCTGGCCCCACCCCGACTCATCATGTGAGGAGAATGTCCCCTGTTCTGCCGGTCCCACCCACTCCTGCATCTTCTGACCCGGCCTCTCCAGGATCCTCGTCTATGTCCTGCCACCCGAGAGTGCACTCCCCTCCTCGTCTGCTCTCCGCCTCTGCCTTCACCCCCGCGCAGCTGTCCGTGTTCCGACGCGATGCTCCATCGCAGTGCTCTCTGCCTCGGTACCGGGCAGGCAACTCGCCACAGGAGGGCAACGCTCTTCGGCCCAGGGGAGGGTCACTGAGGCAGGAGGCAGGGGCTGGGTGGAGATCACAGGACCAAGGTTGGAGGAGAAGTGGAGATGGAGAGAGGCTGTACCAGGGCAAGCACGCGTCCCGGGAGCTGGTCAGGGCCTCAACGGTCAGCAGCTACTCATCAAGAGACTACAGCACATGCTGGGATGAGGAAGTGAGTGCTCAGACACCAAAAAAGGGTACCAAATTTTGGAAGGGCTTCGATGGACGCTTCTGGGGTAAGGATGGGGACTCTGATTGTGGAGAGAGGGATGCACGAGGCAGCAGGAGGAAAGACTACCAAAAAGAGAGGTCCTGGAGCAAAGAACAGGAAGGAAAGCTGAAGCAGAAGGGAATTCCCTGGGAAGGCCGCAGCTCCAGTCTCCGCTCATCCCGCAGGGCGCTTTTCCGCAGCGAGTCCCAGGGAATCCTCGAGCCGTCATCTCAACAACGCAAAGGTCGACTCCGCACCAACTACTGGGCCTCCTCCTTTGAGATTGCACATGAGGGACACACGGATCAAGGACGGAATCTAGCAGGAAGAGAAGACAAAAATCTATCGTCCACTGCCAGTCTGTTTCACCTCTCTCGTTCCCAAAGCCTGGAGGGAAGCTCCCAGTCGCTTTCTCCACTTTCTTCACCATCTTATTCTCCGTCCCCTCCACCCTCGGCGCCCCTCACGCGGTCCAGGTCCTTCAGGGATCTTGGGAGACGTGTGTTTGGCTCAATGAGGTCACTCAGTTTAAGGGGCCACAAAACAAAAAAGTGATCATTTGATCATTACAGTCAATATAGTCTAGTGTAGGCTTAATTAAAATAGATTACTTTCTGCTCGTGACTGTGCCTCTGCATGCAATGCTGTGCTGAGTCTTGTTCCTGTGTGGTTTATACTGTATATATGTTGCCCTACACTTTGAAAAAACAAGTTTAAAATTGTGTTGATCACAATCCAGCAATGGTAATGTGTATTTTGACTTGATGTGCTCAGGGCTATTAAAATATGATAAAAGTTGAACCACTGAAAAAAAAATATATTGTAATCCATGTCTTATTATTAAAGTTAAATATTAAATTTATTGGAACAAATTTGGTTTTGTACATTTTTGTATAAGTGCATATTATTGCATGCTGGATATGCAATGTGTTAGATTTTGAATGTTTAGTTATTGCCACTAAAAATACATGTGGACTATTTTAAATGGATGTTCAGTTGATGTTGAAGTAAAATTCATACTGGTCACAACAACAGTTCACTTCAAAAATATTTATTGATTTCATTAAAACAAAGTGGAAAAAAATGAGGGTGTGTTACCTATTCAAGTGGTGACAAAAGATCAACCATTTGAAGACAATCACTGCTGAAGACAAACATAACCTAGGAGTAGATAGCCACTTCTCTCAGTCAGTGCAGGAAGTTTCATTTTGACAGTCCATCATCTGTAGCAGTTGATGGTTCTCAAACATCTCATCCACCAAACCTCAGTCTCGCCCGATTTACAGGGACATGTTTCGTAGTGTTTGGCAAGCAGTAACAGGTAGCATTGCTCACATCTTTAGCCGTGCCCTTAGGAATCTGAACTTTAATTCAACTTTAGAACATTAGTCCTGTTAGACATGTTTCTGGGTCACTGCCATGTCTCCTTGCCCTTCTTGCTTCTGTTGGCTGAACATGCCTTTGTACAGGGCCTTCTCTTTCTGGTAGTCTTTACTGAGCCTCTCCTCCGCTCTCTGCAGCTGCCTTTTCACATTGGCATCTGAGGAGAGGAAGACAGAAAAGCAAACAAAGAGCAAATGACGATTTATGGTCAATTCAGAGTTAGTGGTTTTCATTCTGTTTTGAAGGGCTACTTTCTCTGACAAACACAGTGCTGCAAAACTGGACTAGAAATCAGTGACCTCAGACAAAAACCTGAAAAATGTTCTGATTTACTGATATCCTACTGTCAATATTTCAACATGGACAACTTTCATCAGAGCTGACTAGCCAATGCAAATTTATTCCGTAACTTCCAATCAAATCTCACCATTAGGTTTCCCCCTGCTGGCCTGCATGAGATACTGCCGAGCAGATTGAGCATCTCCTAACTCCAGGGTGGCCACCCCAGCTCTGTAGAGTGCTTTGATGTCACCTGGCCGCAACTCAAGCACATGAAGGCTGTATTCCTGCACCCGTGAATAGTCCACACTTTCCCGCTGTAGCAAACAAGCTTGGAAGGAGAGAACAAGATTCAGTTGTTAATACAGGTGAACGTTTTGCATAATTAAATCCTCATTGGGGCTATATGCAGTCATGCACATGGCAATGATGACAATAGAAAGCCAAATAAATTGAAGCTCAAGTAAGGAAAAACTGAAGTAAGTTTTAAATGCATCCTGTCCTCTGTGACATAAGGTGTTGGAGGCTGAGAGACGGTCAGACCGTCAATTAAAAAACAATACATTCATGGAAATGATGCAAGAAATAAGAACCACCAAGTTGCATGCAGTGCAGCTCCCTGTTGTGAAATACCTGCCAGATTGTTATAGCAGTCGATCTGTGTGTTCCTTAAGAGTTCCTGTTGTTCCGAGTTGAGTACAGGTGCTTTGGGTCCGAAACCTTCGACTGCAGACGTAACCTTAGAGTCAAGGCCACGTAGAACAATCAAGGCACGATGATAACGTCCAATGGCAGATCGAATATTTTTGTCTCGATAGAATGTGTTGCCTTCTGTTTTTAAACGAACTGCCTCTTGGAGTTGACTGTCGACACGCACACGGTCTCTCGGTGAAGCGGAGCAGCTGGCTGTGGCCTGCTCTGCTGCATCTTCCAATTGCTCCTTGTCATCCGCCTGTTTCCAAAACAAAGATTCCTTAACTTCATTAAAGTGAACATTTACGCCTATGAAATTATGGTATTAAAAGGACTTTGTTTCGTAACAGGGTACACATCTTTCTTTACAACTTTTTGATCTGCATTACCATTCACTCTGCACAGTAGGCAAACTTTTTAATGTAGTCGGACAATCTGCAGGCAACACATTTGCAGTGTTGCAGTGGTATACCAGTATCACAGCATACCATAGTATGAAAACTGATGGTTATCATACAATGAAGTCGACTTATTTATCACCAGTAAAACAAATGCAACCAATCAGATGCCAAGTGGCTGCAAAGGGAAGAAAACCCCTCTGTTAGCTCATCTTTATGAAAACCATCCTTTTGTGCAGAATCAGATCACAGCATGTCCTGACATTTATATCTTCAACTCATGACTAAATAAAATCTCTGAACATTTAACCATCAATCATAAAAACACAATAATTTTGACTGTGACTACATTGTCTGTCCATTCAGTAACCTCTGACATTCCTAAATGTTTTCATTCACTTAACATAATTAGAAGAGGGTCATTCCACCATTCCGTCAATTCAACCAGGGCCCACGCACTTAGGTCTCAAAAACTTCTGAAAAAATTACCAGGTGTACCTATGTTACCCAGGAGACACACTGTAAAATTACTCTTATGTAAGATCAATACTTTCCAAGATACAGCCAGTTTTACAGGGGGAGGGGGGTGTCGATTTTGTTCGAGCTCTTTTTTTTGTCAAAGTTCACAAGCCTAGCCTGGCGAGTCAGACCCACATTAAAATGTAGGGTCTGGGCACTCACCGTTCGCAGTGCTCAGTCCGAGGGGCGGGATAATCAGTTGTCTTTCAAATTCCCTCTGCACGCAATAGGACGCAATAGGATATTTTTGTTTTCAAGTAGCAGGGAATTCAAGCCAAACCGTTGCAACTCTGCCATCAATCATTATGTTAAGCCCACCAAACGACTCTATACACAATTTCAATGCCTGATTAAGTTTCGATTTCTGGAGTTCACAAGTCAACGGAGAGTTGCTAGACTAGCCCTGGCAGCAAATGTAATCCCGTCTAGATTTCTAGGCTATCACAAGCCCACAGCGCAAGAACTAAACCATGTAGGAGGCTCAAATTTAGTATGCTGGTACATAAATAGGAATAGTATGTAGCAAAAACGTCACGTTTGGTCTGGATAATCCTGCATGGTCATAGCTGTCCCTCAAAGTTGATACAAATTTTATTGGAGTTTTTGGCTGGGCTCTGTTTAAGCCTTCAAAAGACATATTTGTACTCAACATAGGCTCTTGATTTATTTTCCTTACGGAGATAAGTAGAAACACTCTCACAAAAAACAATGAACAGAAAATAAATTCCTTCAGGGTCTGAACAGCAGACCTTAGAAGTCTAAAAAATAATTTTGGTTATCATTTTCAGAGCACCTAAACACCTTGTGGGAATATACAAAGATTTTTTAAATATTTTTATACATATTCTCCATGATCTTTTCTTTTTAAAAACACCAATTTGACTTGTCTTATGCAAATCTTTCTTTTCCACTTTCCACACTGAACATGGGCAAAATGCACCACTGACATCAATATGTTTTGTATAGAGCTACCACAGGTTACTCTATACAACCACAGGTGGCAGTGTGGTGACTATGTAAAACATATTGATGTCAATTCAATCCTTCGTCCAGTCTCTGGTTCAGTGATATTAACATGGTAAAACTTTCTTTGCAATTGTCATGGTTTGTTGGTATATGGTAGCCTATGCTAGGATGGTTTCTTCTTGGGTCATTCCACGTCAGTTCAACCAGGGCCCACGCACTTAGGTCTCAAAAAATTCTGAAAAAATTACCAGGTGTACCTATGTTACCCAGGAGACACACTGTAAAATATAAAACATATTGATGTCAATGGGGCATTTTGCCCATGTTCAGGGTGGAAAATAAAAAAGAAAGATTTTCATAAGACAAGTCAAATTGGTGTTTTCAAAAAGAAGGGATCATGGAGAATAAGGAAAACATATTTAAAAAATCTTTGTATATTCCCACAAGGTGTTTGGGTGCTCTGAAAATGATAACCAAAATGATTTTTCAGACTTGTGAGGTCTGCTGTTCAGACCCTGAAGGGATTTATTTTCTGTTCATTACTTTTTGTGAGTGTTTCTACTTATCTCAGTAAGGAAAATAAATAAAGAGCCTATGTTGAGTACAAATATGTCTTGTGAAGGCTTAAACAGAGCCCAGCCAAAAACTCTAATAAAATTTGTATCAACTTTAAGGGACAGCTATGACCATGCAGGATTATCCAGACCAAACGTGACAATTTTGCTACATACTATTCCTATTTATGTACCACCATGCAAAATTTGAGCCTCCTACATGGTTTAGTTCTTGCGCTGTGGGCTTGTTAACTTTGACAAAAAAAGAGGCTGGACACCCCCCTCCCCCTGTAAAACTGGCTGTATCTTGGAAAGTATTGACCTTACATAAGAGTAATTTTACAGTGTGTCTCCTGGGTAACATAGGTACACCTGGTAATTTTTTCAGATTTTTTTGAGACCTAAGTGCGTGGGCCCTGGTTGAACTGACGTGGAATGACCCAAGAAGAAACCATCCTAGCATAGGCTACCATATACCAACAAACCATGACAATTGCAAAGAAAGTTTTACCATGTTAATATCACTGAACCAGAGACTGGACGAAGGATTCTGGTATTTCAAGTGACAAACCTGGGTAAGATAACTCGCAGAGAAGTGGTAAACCCACTGAAGGTAGGCTTTGGCTTACCCCGGTTTGCCAATAAATAACATACATCCCTGATTAGTTGAGCAGATCAGTATGATCAGCTGCTGATCAATTGTATTGGCAATAACTGACTGATAGTATGTTTAGCAGGTAGTGGACAATTTCCTGTGTAGGAGGGACCCAGCAGGTCCTTGATTTGCGTTATGCACGTTATATTCAACGGTCTATAGGACTACTTTATTAACAGGCCAAACGTCAGTTAGCTGGTTTTGTAAAAGTCTAACCTGGAAACGATTCCTTGAATTGGCCATAAACACTATGAGTACCGTTAACCTGTCGTTTAGCCTAACGTCAGTTTGTAGAGGAAATTGTGCTGCCAGTGCGTAAGAATTACCTAATTTCTTCCAAAATGCAATATTTAAACTAATCTTTGTTAAAACAATGAGACATTCAATGTCACATAAACATTTACCCTTCTTGATACTTACCATTAAATAATAATCAAATATTACAGGCACCGACTGAAGTAATTAACTTAGCACCAATTCCTGCTTCTCTTCTTCTATGGATGTAGTGTTTGGCGTTTCCATCCATTGGTGTCCCAGTGCTGCCACCTCGTGATGTGTTTGTTACCTACAGTTTTCTCGCAACAATTCAAAAGCTCTATTTATATTAGCGGAACGTTATAATAATGACTGCATATGTATGAGTGGCGCAAGGCTGTTCCCGAACCATTTCCAGCAATCCAAGCGGTAAAGAGTGTATGCACGTCTTTTTAAACAATCGTTTTGCCTAGCTGTAGGGCAAACCAATCCAAAAAACAACTGATATGCAGCACAGCATTTGAAATGTAGCATGGATTTGATTCATTTTCCAGGGTGGAAATGATATATATGATGCATATATGATTTAGCACTTGGAACTACATGCCCACCACGCCCACCCATTTGGAACGCGACAGATTTACTTTGTAAGAAAATGTGATGCCCTTTAGCCCTATTATTTCTTAGCGTAGGCCTATTTAGTTGACGAAGTTGAATATTTGTGTTCAATTTAAAGAATTGGATTAAAATTGGATAGGAAATAAAGTGTTTCTTTGGTATCTCTTGTGCTATCGTCCGGGTGGCCCAACTCCATGGGCTGTTCTATTTCTGTTTAGTGGGGGAGATGTAGGCCTAGTTCGTTTTGGGTGAGGAGGCCAAAGCAAAGCATTTAACCCACATTTGTGTTCCACTAACCGAAGGAATGTGGCATAGAGGAGTAGTCTTTTTTATTTGTAGCTCCACCCACCCATCTTTAACGCATGCATCACACTGTACTGCAGCCTGTTGGATTAAGGACATTTGTCAGTTGCGGCTGTGCTCTATTTTTACAATTCAAAAGGACAACCTAACATCACTTAGGCCTATTTATTTAAATATCACTGAGTCGTCGACATACATTCAGCTTTTTCACAAGAGCGTAGGGTAGGGTAGGCTAGGCTAGGCTACGCGCATGTCGTGTAATGCGTCACCACCCCCCAAATCTGTGACAGACAGATAGTCATGCAGTCAGTGCATGCATCGGCCCGGCGTTGTATAACAGGAATTCGGCAATAGCGAAGCGTAAACGAAGAATGTGGAGCACTTGAACATATGTGACGCACATCAGAACCATCTGACCAGGAAAACGTTATCGTCTTTTAATGCACCTTTAACCAAAACAGCAATTCCTTTTAGTGGGCCTTCATCTAAACTTAGACATGGAGCTTCATCGGCGACTGTTGCTTGCCCACTGTGCCGCCCACACCCTTTCTATTTTGGCCGGACTTCTTATAGTGATACCCCTTGCACTTAACGGATCCGCGTTCAAAGGGAGGTGCGCGCTATTCAGTCAAGGATTTTGGCGGACGGAGAATCAAACTCTGATCACTGGGGAGTCAAACGAGATATCTCATTTGGTAATACAACAATGGGGTCCCCCAGCCGCCTGCCAGTTCGCGACATTCGTTGGAGTGTTCACCGTATTGTACGGAGCAGCGCAGGGATGGCGAAGCTTGTTCTACCTTCACGGTAGACATGATGAGTATGTAGGCCTATTCCAGTATAATAGCCTAATGCTAACGAATTATGCTCAATGGGAATTAATTGATTAATTTGGTGTTGACTTTGAAATAATGTTACGGACAATTTACATGTCTAATATAGAACCTCTGCTTTTTTATTTCAGCACCCTCCTCTCAGCTTTCCTCACCCTTCTCTTGAGCCTCTGTCTGTTTTTTCTCTCTGGTGGGGCGAGTATTACCCTCTCTCTGGGACTTGTGTCCTGGTGTGATGTTGTGACAGAACACAACTCCAGACCATACAGGTAAAATAACACAATGAATGTAAGAGTAGGAACACAGTGTTTAAGTGTAAGGTCAACAAAATAAATAGTAAATGGTCAATTGTGAGTAATACTTGCATAACATCATTCTTGTCTAGCCTAATGAAATTCCATGTCTATTTTGACCCTACCCAGTTGTGCAGAATCACAGTCCATACCTCTATACCTGGATGTGGAGACCTCTTCCTTTTATTCAGAGTTAACCTGTGCACAGGTACGTATAATTTAACTCAAGCGTAGAAGTTTCAAAGCGAGAGCGAGCTGTCAAAGTCAACCTTATGTATTTTAAAAAGGTGGCTGTTTTGATTTTGTTTTGTTGTCTCAATTTTGTTGGCGTCTGTGAAGTTTAACTTGATGTGTCTGGTCCTTCTGCACATTTCACTGACTCATGCCCCCCTTGCCTCCTCAGCTTGCTCTTTGGTGTGTGACCGGACTCTGGCTGATCCAGGTCATCCTGTCTTTCCTGCGCCTCTATCACTCCCACAGTCAGCACATCAGCGGGCCATGTCTGGCCAGAGAGAAGGAGCTTCTGCTGGGACAGGCCTACTGCGACTGTGCCTTCACCCAGCACCTGCATGCCCTCCCGCATGAACACCCACACCTCTCTCAGACAACTGCCGTCCTCATCTGATGGGAGAGTTTAACTCATCGACTCTGTCCGCCGTAAACAAAATGAGTCTCTTTTATCGTGATAAATGCTAAATCAGTAACTTATTAATTTTACACATTCGATGCACTGTCCGTTTTATTCGTTTTGCATAACTAAAATAGTTCTGCGCACTGATGCCAAGCACTTGAAAGTCAAATATTTGAAGCCTGTGCAAATATAGCTGAATATAGCTGGATGCAATTGTTGGGCAATGGATGCAGGTTCATGCATGTGATGTTGTCCTGATAGCAAGCTCAATTATAAGCTTGCTCTTCTGTTTTGACATTAATGAGACCTTAAATGGTCTTGTTTTGTATTTCATAGACTTTTAGGAACACTAGTGAATTTGATGCATGTTCATGTGCACAATCCAAATGTCCTCTCTCCCTTGTATGAAGGTTTTTGTATGACGCTGTTTGGGTAGATGCAGCAATACGGGGGGACTGATTCCCACAAAATGCTAATGTCATTGAGTGCTTGGGGAGGATGGGAGAATGTCTAAAGGAATTCCAGCAATTCCTTTCATTTGACATATGATCTCTGTACCCCAACCCCGAATAGATGCAATGACACACAGATGGCAGAGCAAAAAACTGGAATGAAGGGGAATTTCAGTCCTTTATTATTAGTAGTATTGATGTATGTTTATTATAATGTTAAGGCATGTTTACCTTTTGTGTTTATGTTTTGTAGTTATTTATATTTTTACCAGGTATCATTTCTGAAATATCTGACATTTCAATAAATCCTCAGGTACAAGGGTAACATTGAATCATTTGTTTACTGAATAATCCTCGTTAATTTCTACCGCATACAACTTTGAAAATAATGACTCTGTGGTGGAGTGATGTTGAAAGTTCATTAGTTGTGTTTTTAAAGAAAACACTGTTATGCCTACGCCTGTAAAAGCCAGGTCAGACGAAGAGAAACGCAGTTTGGGAAAGGTATTGGTCATTGTGCTGATAACACGTGAACATTTTCATGTATCAACAAAAGATAAATAGTAACAACGTTACCTTTAAGAATTTGCGTTCCTATACGTTCTAGGCTACTAACCAATGAAACACTCAGGTGAGCAATCTCACCAATAGCTATCGTGTGTTTGAAAATTAAGGCGGGATTATTTTATGACAGGCCAATGAAAAGTAGGGGCTAGTATTTTTATAGGACGTCTACTGTAGCTCGCTAGCTTCCAACATAATCGACCAAAGCTTGGGATGCGACCGGTGCTAAGTGAAATATGTCAGATACAGTGCCTGTCGTTATGAAGCTAACAGATTTAAAGAAGCTCAAAGTAGTAGAACTGCGTGTCAAACTGAAGGAACGGGGTCTCGATTCTAAAGGTTTGAAGTCCGAACTTGTGGCACGTCTTTGGTCTGCGATCGAGCACCAATCTATTACAGAACAACAACTTCCCAGTGGTGGAGATCATGGCTCGTCCGTTACTGAAGAAATTCATGTGGACGTAGAGGAACAGTATGGACACACATCTGAGACATTGCAAAAAGATATACAACCACGGGAAACAGTTGTCACGACTACTGTCTGTTCTGCAAAGGGAAGAGATTTAACAAACCTAGAAACTCGAACCTATTTAACAGATTTAACGTCGATTTGTGTTGAAGAAAGTCCTGCTGAAACAGGTAACGTTCCAGTTAATGTAGATTGCCATGTGAGCTCTGATCGTACAGTGAGTTTTGTCACACAACAAATAACATTTCAGCAGCTCGAAATCGAAAAGTCAAGCCGCTCGATCTCACCAGATGGGTCACCCTGTCATCTAACGACTTCCGAAGAGGTTTCCCACACAGCAGAAACATGGGTACATGACGCCACAGGACCTGCAGACCTCTGTCTTGTTGCTGGAGAAGAGGATAAACCGAAGATATCAAACCCCTCATATATTATGCACACTAACACCAGTCGGGCAGAAGATGAACATTTACAGCAGTTGAAAAGTGTGGACACAAGTAAGTTGTTACAGGCCTTGTTTTTCCCTTCTCTGTCCTTTAATCATTTGTGTAAACAGTGAGCAGGTTATACTCTATTGGTGTATAGAATTAACTTCCCTCTTCCTCTGCAAGCTTTATGTGGACCCACAACACCACTGAAGAATCAGGGAGAAAGTCAGAACAAAAGGCTACTGGAAGGCATAAGGAACAGGGGCTACTATGAGTTCAAAGAGGAGGTCCAGTATAACAGGTGAGAATCATGATTTGAGCTCTCATACAGGATAATCAAAATGTTTCAAATGATCAATGTACGGAGCAACTACACCATTCCTTGATTGCATTTTTTCAGAGCCAAGAACCCGGAGTCTTACACTGAGGTCAATGAAGATAATAAAGTTGATGACCAGCTAGTTGTGTTAGATTCCTGTGAGTTGAGAACATGTTTATTTATTTGGCAGTAAAATGGAAATATGAAGTCATTAGTTGCCACCAAAATGTATTGTTGTTATATGCAAGTACCAGCATATCTCTTCCCTTCTCGCAGATAACAGTGACCTGCATTTTAGAGTTGGAGAGGATGGAACGAGTGGGCAGCCCTTCTTTTGGGAGAAGTTTCCTCTCCTGTGGTCAGGATGTAGACTGAGCCACGGTGTACAATATGGGAAGGTCAGCTTCGAGGTCAAGGTATGTCTATGAGAGGCACGGGACTGGACACTGAAAATAAGAGTGGTGTCTCTCAGGTGTAGCTAGAAGGTACAAGGTTTGAGCTATTAGCTTAGTGCATTTTCCGAGTTTGTTGCACACCATAGGAAAAGGTACAGTGGCTTTTGCAAGCCAGGTTTCTGCCTATAAAAAAAAATTCACTCCCCATCCAGGGCACTATGTAGTGCACTAGTACAGATATAGTCAGAAAAGATACAACCTTTGTTCTCCACAAGCCTGTATTAGGCTACCGTATACAACAACAACAAATCAAATATGTGATTTTACATGTAAAAAGCCATTTCTATACATCTATAAGGTGTTATAATTTGAACACAACCCACAACGCCTGATTTCCGTCAATTTACACTCGGAGACTCATAGTTTGGAATTAATTTCCACACCACTTTTGACATGTTTTCAGGAATAGTTTCCTGACTTACAGTATATAAGGTGTTTCCAAATAAATATCTGATTTTGATTTATAGGATCTTTAATGGTTGTAATTTATTGTGGCTGTTTATGTGTATTGGGTTGTGTGCCTTTCCCGTGTACAGTATATGAAAAGGCTGGTGCCCTGTGGTCTGGAGAAGGGGATGGACCCTGAACCCCATGTCCTCAGGGTGGGCTGGTCCACAGACAACCCCAGTCTGCAGCTTGGTGAGTGATGGCAGGAGGAGAGTGGAGTAGAATAATGTTCAAGATTAGATGAGTGTGTGTGTGTGTGTGTGAAAGACAGAGAGAAAATTAGCTTATATGATTGTTTTATGTAAGATTGTCACACAAAAATATAGACAAAAATAAGATCATATGCATGAACTGGTTATGCATTTGCCTATTTAGACCACATTACCGTGTTTTGTTTGATTTTTTTCCTACTCAGGTGAGACAGAGTTGTCTTATGCGTTTGACAGCAGAGGCCGTACAGTGACACAGGGAAGAGAAATGGACTTTGGAGAGACGTTTTCAGAGGGAGACGTCATCAGCTGCTATGCAGTGAGTAACAGGGATGCAACAATGCACTATGAATCTACAAAACATCAATACAGTTGTGAAGATTACAACTGGTTGAGATGAAAAAATGAATAGTGATGCAATTTTTAAACAGAACAGGGCATAATCTGATTTAGATTTTACTTGTTCAACGTCAGATTGGTCAGAAGATACTTGTAATTTAAACAACCTCATCAAGGTGCCAGATAAGACAGAATATGCATTAACTGGGACAAGGTGAAGAGTTCAGACCTTGTGTTCCTCTCAGTTTATATAAATAAAGGAATATCTTTCATTCAAAAAATTGTGAATCGATATAAAAATTGTAAATCATGAGTTGAATGTATCGTTGCATCCTTAGTGAGTAACTTAACAGACCCTCTCAGACATTTAACATTTACAAGGTGTTTCGAAACAAATCTCTGATTTGGGTTACAGAGACTATTGCCTGTATTAATGCTTGCTTTTTCATCACAGTGGATCAGTGACACAGAGGAATCCGAGCTCTCCTTCTATAAAAACGGCCTCTCCTTGGGTGTTGCTTTTCGACTGGAGCCCTCCCAACTGAAGGGCCACACCCTCTACCCTCATGTTCTGTGCAAAAACTGCTCTGTGTCCCTGAACCTCGACCCCGTGGGTGCCCCCTGGTACTGTGGACCGGTTGGGTTTACCCCCCTCCCTGCCCTCCAACATCACGAGAGAACTCGGGCTCCACAGCCTCCGGCATCAAGGGAGGAGTGCGAGGTGAGTCTTCACATGATTCATTAATTTACAACCGTGAAGGTTTTAGGAGTCCCAGTACAAACTCTTGTATTTGAGTCACAGCCTTGATTCAGTAAGTAAGTTAATCTTGAATGCATCACTATCAGCACCAAGCCTTGTAGCTAAATACTGCAGAAAGGGTTAGTATAGGGCTTAAAGGTATCAGGCACTGTGCCTAAATTCGGGCGTAGGCCTGGCTGCTTAAAATTTCGAATACTAATGACCTTGGAAAATGTCTGATAACTTCAGGCACGGAAATATTCTCTGCTTTAAGCTCTGGTTAGTCTGTGTAAAATGTTCCTCTGTCTTTGGCTGTCCCGCTCCTCAGGTTGTGGTGATGGTGGGCATGCCAGGCTCAGGGAAGACCCGCTTGGCCCAGGCCATCATGGCTCAGCACCCAGACAAGCGCTACAGCCTGCTGAGCACAGACTCAGTCTTGGCCTGCATGAGGGTGGGTTTCGGGATGACCACTCCACGGTCCCTTTGACATTCAGCTGTGCCCTGATGAATGAAGTGGTTTGCTGTACATATAAAGGCAGTTGCTTAATCGTGTGTGTATGTGATGGTGCAGCTTGTCTGTGTGTAGCTATAGTAATGTGTGATGTGTTTTAGGGAGCTGCCCAGAGGGAGGTGGTGCTTCAGCAGGCCACTCAGTGCCTTACACAGCTCATCAGGGTGGCAGCTGGCAAGAGACGCAACTATATCCTGGATCAGGTAACTTCAGGATTGTGTGTGTGTATATTTATGTGCATGTTTTCATACGTGTTTTCACAAGCCAACACACTTCTCAAACTTTAAAATGTCACTTTGTCCTTTCTCTCTTCCTAATGCTCCAGGCCAATGTGTACCTATCTGCTCGGCGACACAAGATGCTGCTCTTCAGTGGTTTCCGGCGGCGGGCAGTAGTGGTGTTTCCATCTGATCAGGAGTGGAAGAGACGCCTTGCACAGCAGCAGAGGGAACAGTGCAAGCAAGTGCCTGAGGAAGCTCTTCTCAAGCTCAAAGGTAAGAATGCATAAGTTTACATATACTTTTCATTATCCAATCATATCTGCAAAATCTGCAGGTCCTATGCCTGCAAAATCTAGAATCTATGAAGTTAAGTGAACCAATGAAACTTTTTTGCACCGCCATGGTTGTTAGCACACTGGGTTGTCCCAATCAAACCACACAGACGTGCATTTAGAAGCTGAGTTTAGTTGTGAGGGTTAGTTATGGCATACTCGTCTCATAGAGCAATGTGGCATTAAAGGAATTATCCGGAGTAAAATGCACTTTAGATCGATTTACCGATGATTGGGAGTACATACGTTGAGTTGACATCCAAATCATGTCATTCGAATGTGTTTTGAGAAAGTTCGATGTTACCGTTTTTAGTCAAAGCTCGTTAGCGTGGAAGTGAGAAGGGCATATTATTTCGCCGCTACAAAACGCTATTTTTATACCTCTTCTACAGTTCCAAACAACATTGCACTTACGTGGTAGTGAGTAGAGGGTCCCTAAAGCCAAACCGAAGTACCCCGAGGTCTTTATGTGGTCGGATAGAGAGTCCAGAATGAATTTCATCAAGCCAGTACCTTTCCGGAAATGTTGCCATCTTAAGGGGAAAGTCCGTAGGAGTCGATTGCCAAGTGTGCTCTGGAAATTCACAATTTCGTCGCCGTTTTAAAAAAAAAAAAAAAACATAGTCCAGTCCATACAACTTCATTTCAATTTCAAAAGAAATACTGGACTATGTTTTTTTTTTTTTTTTTTTTTAAACGGCGACGAAATTGTGAATTTCCAGAGCACACTTGGCAATCGACTCCTACGGACTTTCCCCTTAAGATGGCAGCAAAGATGGTTGAAACTCTGGTTGAACCTCAGTATGAAGGAGGTACAGGTTATCTTGGCTATCTATTGCCTTTAACAGAGGCTTAGAACAAGAGTGAAGAGTGGAGCTTTTTCTCTTTATTGTTATTGGTTAGAGACAGTATATAAAAATGCGCTACTTTTTGTAGCACACTTTTATAAGCAACTAATACAAGGGCCATCTTCAAATGAGCTTCAATGATATACTGTATGGTCATGAAAAGTACAGATAAACACACCATTCAAACTAACCACTTAGGCTGTGTACTATGCAATTCTGTGGTTCAAGTCCGTCACGATATGAAAATGTATAATAAATCTTTCACAGGCTTGTGACCTTACTACTTCTGTAAGAGTGCATCATTTGTTTTGGACGTTTCAGTATTTGTTTATGAATAATGTTCCTTAATGAATGAAGCTCACCAAACAAGTCTTTAGGATTCATCAAACATATAATAAATGAAATGGGGAAAGAATGGCTTCAGGTGTGAAAGTAGAATTTGTTTTTGGACAGCAAAATTCTCTTCAAATATGTCACACTGCAGCCAGTTAACAATGGTGTGAAACTGCTTTGTTATTCGTGTGTGTTTGTGTCGACTTGGGTCTCCAGTTACGTTCACACTGCCAGAGACTGGAGATCTCCTGGAGGAGGTGTTATTTGTGGAACTACCAAAAGAGGAGGCTCAGAGGGTCCTGACTAGGTACAAAGAGGAGGCACGGCAAGCCCTGCCATCACCACCTAAACGCAAGAAACACAAACGCAACAGAGCTCCTCCACCCGATTGGAAGCTGTGGAACACATCCTACAGTAGGTGACATCTTAAAAAAAAAAAAAAAATGATCAGTTTTCTGTAATCTACATTATCTTAACAAGAAAATAACAACATCTAGGCTTGTGAATTGCTTGGGTCAATCTGTACTTGTAATACCATCTCTTTCTTAGAGCAGTGAAACGGCTTATGTTTAGATTTCCCATGTATAACACATCTTTTTGGCTGTCTGTAAATACAGAAAGGCACCCAGGGTGGATGAACCCACCTCCACTTGCCCCACCACCCTACTGGGGTCCACCACCTGGACCGGTATGTAGACACACAGTCAATTTCACATTAAGCACATGCATGTGCACACACTTAGGCAACGCTGCATCATGCATCTATATGGTGTGTTGTGTACATCTGACTCATAGGCTTTTGTTATGTTGTCGTTTTAATAGGATGTGTATGGCCAGCAGAGATCCAGGAATTACTACGGCTACCCTGCGGCACAGGTGAGAAGAGCCAACCCAGTGTAGAGGCCAGCTACTTGTAGATGCCACTATAACAGCTACTATGTGTGGTGGTGTCTTTAAGGCTATCCTTTAAATGTCAGTGCTTACATGGAAATTGCTCTGAGTGAAGTGCAGCTTGTCTACAACTCATCTCCATTCCCTCTCTTTTTTCCCCAGTGGAATCCATATTATGGAGGCCCGCCAGGATATTTTAGCGACCGATACTACACAAACTGTGTTGGCCAATGGTATTAGTAAAAATGAGTAAATTCACCATTTTAGTTACAACTGAATCAGGGATGCATAGTCAACAGTATGTATAGTCATGAAATTACTGTATTTTAGGTACGGTATGTAACAGAGCCATATAAAGGTAGAGTTAAGGTCACGTGGTTCATGTAAACTTCAAATAGTTCCCGGAAGTGATTGACAATGGATTAGAATGCATTAAATAGGCTACTGTTCAATGAGACAGAGCCACGATTTTGGTTAATTGACAGTCAATAAATGCATTGATATACAATATTTATAACACAGTGTAATTATTGTGTAAACTATGTAGTTATCCTACCATTACAACAATATTAAATTAAATTCCAGACCTTATATCTTAGCCTGCTATATAAGGTGACGTTTTTTTCCGCCTTTTTACGTATGTGTCACTTAATATTAATTTCTGTACAAAATCAAGACGGGAGATTCTTTAGAAAACGCAATTGCACCCACCCCATAAGTGTATCTAAATTATCGCTATATAAAATAAATGACCTCGTACAGTGACTCGAAAAGCTGTGAACAGTGTTTTTGAGACTGCGTGTAGCCTACAAAAGCGCATGGAGCTCCTGTGAAATTTTGATTGCAACGAGAAACTGTAACACAGCTAGTCTAACATTACTTGTTTGAGCTTTCTACCCCGCGTTTCCTCTGGTAGTCACTGATCTGAGCTAATGAGCGAATTACCTAGCCAAGCCTAGCCTATCGTCGCGGCAGAATAAAAAAAGTTTACAAGTTTTTTAACATCTCCAGTGTAATGGTGGGCATTCTAAGTTAACCGTAGCATTAGACCTACCTATTTAGTAACCCCATGGTAATGCGAGTGATCATAATGAAATATAAAACGTGACATGTAAGTCCTTCGATAAATAACCAGGATATGAACTCATAAACATGAACAGCATTTTGTCATCGTTTGTCATTCACCGTGCTGTGAACAGCAGATGCTAGGCTAAAGAGCTTGAGATTCAGACAGGTGAGCACCTGGAAATGGTGTGCATTGTGTCAGAAAATAGCAATTTGATCAGTGATCATGCATCATCAGCGCAAGCTTGGTTTGAAACTTTCTGGGGATGGGGATTTTACACGATCCTTCATCACTGGGCTAGTGTGCCCTGCTGTGTTAATATGACCTGCTGATGCTAACAGCTGCAGCTCCCTCGAATCTAGGTTCTCTCATGCATAGGCAATAAAATGAATGCAAAATAAAAAATAAAAAAACAGTCCTGCTCCTAACTGAAGAAACGTTTACGTTACCAACAATGTTAACAACAAACTCAGTTTCACTGCTACAAGTAGGCCTACAAAGTTGGCTGTAAATATGCTTCGCCATATTTAACGAACCAGCTAGCTTTGTGATAACAAAATCTTACCTTTTATGTGTTTAGTCCACTGAAAGTTATCCACATATCAAACGATTAAATCCACAGTTATGGAGGAATTGTTTTGGGGAAGCAGTTGCACTTTATCCCACTTTTGCTGCCCTTTTTAAAATTAAACCACTTAAATCCATAGCCTAGATAAGCATTGCATAACGTTACAACTATGTTGACATGATGGTAAAGCTAAATGCCCAAGACACGTCACGTCATAAAAGTTGTAGGCTACAAACGCAAAAACTTAATGACAGCTCGTTTGTGGTGTTGCCTAGTGCTGCCTAATTGAAATGGTATAGGCAAGGTTTATCTTATATTAGGTTTTTATGTGTGGCACATTTATTGGGCTTTAGCCTCTTTTAATTTATTTGATAAGGAACTGATAAAAACTGAGCAGCAGAAAAGCTGTCATAGTCGATACATAAATAGTTTATTATTATAATTAGGTTATTAATACTATTACTTTACTGTTGTTACTGTTATTATTATTATTATTATTAGGATGAGCCAATAATGTAAATCTGAGTCTGAAATGTTGGCTACAAACAGTCTGTAACTGCACTGCTGCTATTATAAATTGTTAATTTTCGGGAACTATGAGGCTTCCATTAGCCGCCATTGTTGAAAAAAAATGGAACATTAGCGTCAATGGAGTTGTCGCAACTCTACCTTTATATGGCTCTGGTATGTAATATAACATAGTTCTGAGTTGGGTGGTTTGAGGTTGAAGATGGTTAGCAGTACTCCTGTTTAAAGATAGAAGATTCCTCTGCTGGTTTGAAAAGGGAACCCTTTAGTTAAATCAATAATTAGTTACACAGGCAAAGATATACACAGATGAAGAACTGAAGAATGCTATTAAAATTGTCTCCTTAATTCCAAATGGAGACACAGTTGACCGAGTAGATTCCAGTGTAGTTAAGAGCAGGTAAAACTTGAGGCTGGCTTGCAAAAGAATAGTTCTTTATTCTGGATGTAACAACAGAGTTCTGGTAACCCTGTTGTACGCACAGCACAGCACAATGTTGCAAGGTGAAGCCAAGGTAAGAAACTGAAGTCAAGATCTGGGAAACTCCTGGCTAATTATAATACCAGAATATACATTCACGTCTGGGGTCAAATTGGAGGGGGGAAACAGACAGTGATATAGCCTTATTGAATTAATACGTCTTGTGGGGGAACAATTAGTTAGGTACACCATTTGCTATTGTAAGGTGACAACATTCTGTCTGCTTACAATAAACATCCTGTCCTCGCAGTTTCTGCAGTATTAAACAAAGAACCAAAAGAATGACATACAGAAAACCACTAAAATCTAACAGAACCATGGCTGTATGTAGAGCCGTGTTAAGAAACTGTTTTCAAAACAGATAACCTACAACCTCAGGAAACAGAATGAATGTGTGAAATTTTATTTTGTTGACTTAGTGATTTTTGTTCTCTTTTTTGTATCTAAATGATTACATTTTTGCTTTCTAGGATGCATACTGAATATTTATGATTCTTTTCATGATTTGTAACATCGGAAAAATAACTATTCTATCAGATTAGAAGTGCTGAAAATGACCTTTAATACATCTGTAATACATCTTTAATACATCTCTTTACAACATTTAGGTAAAAAAATAAAATCAAAATAGACAAGAACTTTTCAAAAGGTATAATACATCTACAGTCCTGAACCTGTAAGATTCATAGTAAATCAACTATTGTACAATTATTAACAGTGCAATTTAATATCTACATAGAACAGTTCTTTTCACCCCAACGGAAACAGTATGTTTTGTAAAATGTAAGGTGTTTATCTTTACCTAGATTATTCTCAGTATGTTGTAAATCCATTGATTTTTCATTTGCACTACTGTGTTCTGGTTGTGAAGATGTTTTAAAAAAGCAGTTACAATTTTGTTCACAATAAAGAGAATTTTATATTCTTTTAAACATTTTGATTTTGATCATTGACTGGCATGACTTTTTGATGGAGAATTATCGCTCCTTTAGCTGATGGACACAATTCTGACCACAGGGGGGCACTTTCATCCAAAGCCAACCATTCCTTGAGTGACGAAAAGGGAAGGCCATGAAAACATCTATTTTAGGACCAGCTATTGGCTACAATAATGTTTTTTTTAGCTATACTCATGCAAACATTTAAAATAAGAAAGGACAGGACTTCACTGACAAATGAGATCTAGTAACTTTTCAGACAGTTGAAGATTCAGCTTTTTGAGACTCACATGTTAGTTCTATTCTTTGACAGCTGTAACATACCAAACTGTATGTGCATTGTGAATTGTATTTTATGCACTCCTTACCGTCTCTTCCAGGAATACAACATCAGTAGATTCATTAGCCTCTGGACCTCCACGCCGGTAGACAGTTTTAACTTCATCTGCAGTCAGAAAGCACCTATTTGCACATCATCATCAGGTGCACAGGTGCATGTAGAATTGGGTCAATATGAGAAATGTGCAATGCAGAGTGTAAATCATGTGCATGATATGAAGATAGAGTTTGAGCTGTATTCTGTTACAGTGTTAATACCTGACATAGAACTCAGCACTAGGCCTTCCAGCACTGGTGTGGTTCAGGGCAATTCCCAGCAGAATTGGCTCACTTAGAGAACTAAGAGGAACATTCACCTGGGGTTAAAGGAGAGGTGGAGTTATTTTATCCCTTATTTTTATTTTAAAATATATATATATATATATATAGTAAGTACAAAAAAGGTTGACAGTGTAATAAAATACTTCATCTCGTATCTCTGCTAACACAGAGGAGAAGATTTCCTTAAGGACGGCTTCCTCTTTGCCCTGGAGCGACTCTATGGTGATGCTCTCTTCGCTGATGCCATTACAGACAGCCTGGGAGTTAGGGCCAAAGTATGCAGTAAGTTAAGGCTATACAGCAAGAAAAAAAGCTTAAACAGTTGAAAGTTCTTTCTGTCCCATACTCACAATATATTACATAGACAGAAATTACAATATTGTGCTCCTCATTCATGATGGGAATAAACTTGGTCAACCCTTGATAATCGTCAACACTTGCCTTTGGTTCGGGATGTCCTCCTGGTATATCTAGCAGTCCAGCGGCCTCTGCAACCTTCTGGCTCCTCTTTAGGAGGACCACTTGTCCATCAGCGGTTGCCATGACAGCCCCCACACCTAGAGGCTGGGCCAACAGGCTTTGTGGATTTCCAAGCTCAACTGCTCCTCGCCTCTGAAGCTCGCCTACCCTTTCGGACCAGTTAGTTCCCAGGTAGTCTTTGTAACAGGTTAGGCCTAACTGCAAACTCAACAGAACTCTCCTTGGCTCTCCTAGGCATCCTGAGCCCTTCAGAGAGTGTGACTTCACAACTGGACTGTCGCCACTGTAGGTGTTTGGGAGTGGGACAGCGTGCTGCCCACCACACTGGGCATGTTTGTGTGCCTCATCACGCCCTTTCTCACCTGAGCAGCAGCACTGTTGTCCGGACGCTTCTCGAGTAGTCTTCTCTTGGACTTGTGCACCCTTAGCATCATGTGGTCTAGATGTAGGGATGTGATGCGTGGTCCAGTTGGTTGAGTGCAGTCTGAATTTGGCCCCATTGAAAAGCCACGGTTCTCTTTTGATCCTTTCTTCCCACATTGACTCTATATGCTCCTCTATATCTGGTGATGCATGCCTGTTAAACCTGAATAGGAGTGGTTTGTAATGTTATGTCACTTACTTTCATGACTAGACAAGTCATGCCAGTAAAGATACTATGTCCATTTGAAATCCAATGCATTATAAACTACAAAAACATTTAACTGACACTGATTAACCAGGATCAGAGCAATGCCATAGTAAGTAAACAAATAAACAATTCTAATAGAATGTTGAATCGTGGCTGTGTTTTTGGATGTGTGTACTGAAAGGTTTTCGGATCTGTTAGAAACAAACATATGGCTCTGTAGATTTGTTCCTTTACCTTGAGGAGAGTTCCACTTGCACCTGCCATTCTCGCAATCCCCGCCAGGAAGCACAGTGAAGTAAAATAGACACGTCCGGATCCATGTCCTTTAAGTACGAAATACTTTATCTTTCTTCCTTCACTCAATCCAGTTAATTTGTAGATATGGCTCCGCTCAAACCTACATACGTGACTGTATGCTAAAACTCGATGAATGACTTTTTATCAATTGCCTCTGCTATGACTACTCGGAATAACACGTGACCAAAAATAGGAGGGTAATGCGGAAACACGTTTCTTGTCATAGAATGTAACATCCACAAACGAGTTGTACACAAATTGACAAGAAACAAAATACCTACATGCCTACACTTATAAACAAACGGGCAGTAAGGACACTGATGCCGTAGTGGGTTGGTTTGCTTGCTTTTGGCTTTTGGCAATCCAGTTAAACCCACACACACAATGGTCAGAGTCGATTTGAGAACTACTAGACTAGTCTTGCAGGTTTTTAACAACTACTGATTACATAATAGATCAACAAATACAAAACGGCTGAGAAAACACTGTTTGCTCTTTGTTACAGTTGCTGATTAGGACTATTTGGGTAGGCAACTGACCTGTCCCAATGCTCCAGGATGATGTCAAGATCATTACGTTTCGTTAACTTGCTAGCAAACTTATGCATTCTGAGCAGCGCCTTACCTTCAGAGATTTGCGTGGGATGTGTAATAATCTGATTAAACAAATGTATCCTAGTTAGGTAACGTTAAAGCTACAACGACACTTGACAGAGAGCTAACGGTTACGTTGACGTGAAAAAGTTTACGCCAACAACTTTAAAGTACATGTTTAGTGATTTCAATAATGATAACGTTATTAAGCTATCCGTTACAACACAATGAAATAATGGGAATCAACTGCCTATCAAAATACTTCAGTCAGGTGATGGAATGATGGAAAGTAGGCTAGTATCAACAGAACCAAAAGACTAGACTACAGAGGACGAAGAGAAACTGAACACCACCACAGTGCTGAACACCCGTGAACGAGAGAACGCCCACTTTTGAGAACGTTTGGCCCCGCCCACCAATACACTCAAAACATGCGACGGGTGAAGTGCTAGCAGCATTGCTAACAGCAGGCATCAGGTAAAGTCCAGACAAATATTACCACAACTGTTAGAAATGCTCAAACTATTGCCGTATTAACGTTGGTATATAAACTACACGGTTAGTTAAAGTGGTAGACAGCAGCTAAATCTCGAGTGTGCATTGTCTCAATGTTTGCAAAATGTTTAACTAAACAAAGGAAATTAAAATGCATTTGTGCTATTTCTATGAAAATAACGTTATCATGTTGTAGTAGGCTGCTATTTTAGAGAATGTTGGCACAGGGTTGTGAATACAAACCGATAGTTGAACAAAATGTTTCGCTTGCTCTCCTCTTGACTCTTGAGTTATGCAACACTGTTGGAAGTGAGGTTATGAAACCTTTGTGTAGGCGCCAGTCTGAATGTCAGTTATTTGGAGATAGCGGAGTAAGCCTACTGTTAAAACAACTCGTTTAACTAAGGTTAAATCAAAATATTATGTGGTCACCAAGTAAGACGCAACTATGTCTTTGTCAAAACACCCCTGCCAGTTAAAACATGGACTAGCCCATGTAGGGTGGATTGCCCTAATGTGCAATGTGGGACATGTTTTACTTTTCGGACTTAGCTGTATGTTACAATGTGAGATCAACACATTAAATCCATCCAATTTTGATCACAGGACCCTACAGCTTTGACTTTCCCATAGTTTTACTGACATTCATTAGTTTGGGGAAGAGCTACGTCTACTGGAGCTTAGGTGTCCCAGACAGTGTCCCACATTTAGGACAATTTAGTATATGTTGCCGATAGGTATTTGTTTCAGGTTTTAAGCAAGGCTTGACTGTAGGTTAGGCTACTTTCTACTTTCAGCTGCATTTGTAATTTTATTTTGCCGCTAAATAAACGATTCTTTCTGTGCTTTGTCTACCTTATCTAAAGATAAATGGTTTGTTCTTTCATTATTATTGCACCTCGTCCTAGTTATCAGTTAGGCCACATTTGTATTAGACAAGTGCTATTTCAAGAAAAAGTCCTTGTATATGGGTCTAGAGGCATTTCTTAGTAAAAGTTGGGAACAGGACTTTTTATCATAATTAACATGTGCTGAATCCAACTAGCCCTGTTCCCAAGCAGAATTGTGCTTTTTTGCTTATATTTTTTGCAAAATATAAATGCAAAAAAAAAAGTATTATTATGCTAATTAGCATTATTATCATGTTATTATACTCTTGACTATGTTTACGGTCCTCTTTGGCAAAGAGTGTGGCCTGACTTCATTGGTAAACATCTTCTTCGTGGTGGGTGGACACATGTTTGGAGTTTAAAAGCCTCCTTGTTGTCCCTGTGAAGGTTGCCATCGATATGGACACCTTAACAGGCACAGGCAAGGAGGCACCGGGGGGTGGCAGTGATGCGTTGAGCAGTTTTCACCATCCTCTGCCGTCCTTTCCAGTCGGAGGCAGAGCAGTTGCCATACCATACTGTGACACAGTTGGTGAGGATGCTCTCAATGGTGCAGCGGTAGAGGTTTAGAAGTTCACCAGGATCTGAGGAGAGAGGTTGTGTTCTTTAGTCTCTTCAAGAAGAAGAGATGCTGGTGAGCCTTCTTGATCAAGGTAGAGGTGTTGAGGGTCCAAGAGAGGTCCACAGAGATGTGGACACCCAGAAACATGAACTGGTGACATGCTCCACCTCAGTCCTGTTGATGAGGATGGGGCTTTGTGTGCTAGCTTTTGACTTCCTGTAGTCCATAATGAGGTCTTTGGTCCTCTTGGTGTTGAGAGCCAGGTTGTTGTCGGTGCTCTGCGATGTTAGGTGCTGGACCTCCTCCCTGCAGGCTGTCTCATTATTGTTGCTGATGAGAGCAATCACTGTAGTGTTGTCTGCAAACTTGACAATGGTGTTAGAGCCATGTACAGGTATGCAGTTGTAGGTGAAGAGGGAGTAAAGGAGGGCTCAGCACACGCCAGTGTTCAGGGTGAGGGTTGAGTGGGTGAGGTTATCTAATCTAACAGACTGCGGTCTGTTGGTTAGGAAGTCCAGAATCTAGTTTCAGAGGGAGGTATTGATGTCCAGTTCACTGAGTTTGGTGATCAGTTTGGAGGGGATAATGGTGTTGAATGCTGAACTGAAGTCAATGAACAGCATTCTCACATAGGTGTGGCTATTGTCAAGGAGGGACAGGGCAGAGTGAATTGCCGTAAAGATGGCATCCTCTGTGCTCCTGTTCTGGCAAATTCTCTTGAAGCATTCTATACTGCAAACAAAATCTACCTCTGGGTACAAATAAAGTAACTTGAACTTGAACTTGCACTAGTTATAAAGTTATTCATCTAACTATTAATTCACAGGACATGCAATCATTTTAGTAACACAAATGTTATGAAGAAATATGGGTGACACTTTATGGTAAAGGTACATGAATTATCATGAATTCATGCATTAATTAATTAATGATTTATGCATTACTTCATTCCTTTATATCCTATGAATCATCAGGAATTGACATGAATTCATATACTCTCATTCATGATGACCTCACATATGAACAACACATCAACTAAAGCATTAGGTGTGATGGGTATATCATTATGATTTATGATTTCTTAAGCATGATCATCATGATTACATGAATTTTAGGATAATTGCTCATGCATTTATCATGTCTGTGGCCCCTCAAATAAAGTAGTGAATAATGACATGTGTTTAGAGAACTCCAAAGTTATGTTCAAAGAATTTGAGCAGTGATGACCACATTTTTGGCAGAAAAATAAAGTCATGATCATGGTTAATACATCATAATTCATAATGATGTGCCCACCGTACCTAATACTTTAGTAATGTGTTCATGTATGAGGTCACAACTATGAACTCAGTAAATATTAATGAATAAATCATGAATTAATTAATGTACCCTTACCGTAAAGTGTTACCGAAATGGGTAAAGGCCTGTGTAACTTACTCCGAGACTACATACATTACCAACCCAATTTGCTTCAATTATGTAAATGTAATGTAAATCAGGTTTTATGGCCAAGTATACTTGGGTATACAAGGAATTTGGTCTCTGCATGTATCCCATCCGTGAATTAGTGAACACACAGGTCACACATTGAAGCACACATTAACCTGGAGCAGTGACCTGCCTTGCTACAGTGATGCTCGGGGAGCAGTGAGGGGTTAGGTGCCTTGCTCAAGGGCACTTCAGCCGTGGATGTGGGCATGGGAGACTAGTGCTCAACCTTTCCACCACCCACATTTTTCCTACTGGTCGAGGATTGACTGGCAACCCTTTGGTTTCAAGCCCGAAGACCTAACCAGTAGGCCACAATTTTAAACTTTACATTTCATTACTACACATCTTTCTTGACCCTCAAAAAACATAAGTCTCATTCGTCAATGGTTTTTCAAAGGTTTTTTCAAAGGTTTTTTCAGGTAATTAACATGGGCATAATACTAGATTTTTTTTTTTTTCACAGCCTGTATCCTTGATCTATTGGCCAAGGAAGATTTCTGTGAACAATATGAATTAATTTACATGGTATAATGACATCCGCCCAATGAAAGTGCCCAAAATTGCCATTTTGGCAACCATTTTGTTTATGCTAATTCGATGGTCATAAACTCAAAATTCAGCTTGGGAACAGGGCTGGTTGGATTCAGCACACCTTAATTATGTTAAAAAGTCCTGTTCCCAACTTTTACTAAAAAATGCCTCTAGGAAGCACATATCTCAAAAATATCACCTGTCTATATGGAAAACCCCCCTCTTTTCTTCTGTTTAAGTTCCATCACGTGTAGAACACACGAGTTCAAGCTATGCTGACTGTGCATCCCCGATGGAATGAATGGTAGGCTACGTTCAATGTAACAGCAAAAAACGCACCTCAACGAACATAACATTTCTCTCTCTCTCTCTCTCTCTCTCTCTCTCTCTCTCTCTGTATTTGTTATGTTTATGGCTTGCTAAGCATAGTGTTACTTAAACTGGCATGTCACTGATTGCAGTGGAGAAACAAACCACGGAATTTCATTCTATTTAAAGCTCCTATCAGCTGTGTGTTCCTGGCCCTTTAACCTGCATTACTTTCTGTTTTGTATATTTCCCCCTGCAGATTGGTTTCTCACAATTTCCCTGTGCACACACTGAGCGACACAATGCAGCTGGAAGCCCAACTCCGTCTTTCACATAGCTGCATTTTTTACTACAAAAGTGCAAAGCTTCTGTTCTCGCATTCAGCAGTAAATCGGTAAGGGACTGTGTTTTGTTTAATATATAAACCAAAACAAAATATATCTTAATCTAACTTTTGTTGTAGTCTGATATGTTAATCTCTTCTTTTATTAAAAATATGGATTTCCTTTATATCAATTGCCATCCCCAGAATGATGGTCTATGAAGGTTCAAGAGGTGTGTTTACAGGCCAGTGCATTCTGTACCTGCAGTCATTGGTGTCAGTAGTCTTGTGTGCTCATAATCATCTATACAACATTACACCGTTGTGGTCTTGAGTACCTGGCATGGGTGAAAAAGCTATTTAACTTTTTGGGTTGAAATTCTGGCCTGATTACATTGTCATGGATTTGATGAGGGGCTCAGCTCTAACCAGGTCACTGAATGTAGAAGCAAAAAAAGAGCTAATTTTGAGAGTAATTCTTACCTTAAAGGGTAAACTTTAGGGGGTAAAAAGATTGCATGTTAAGTTTATTCACAAAATACAACAAACCCTAATTTTCGATCAGGCTGCTTGTTATACAAGTTGATGTCAGTAGCAATTATACACTAATTTTGAAAAGTTTGGAATTGCAAAAATTGCATTTTCCAGCCACATTAATTATTATCCAGCTACAAAATTAATTGAATTGAATTCATTCTCTGTTAAAGACTTATTTTCTAAATGATCCTATTTCCCCCTCCATAGTTGAGAGAGAGTGTCAAAAAAATGTGTTATGGCCTTTATACATTTGATAAAAAAAATGTAATCTGTGTGATCCAAACACATCAACTTTGGTCAGAACACATTTTTTTGTTGTCTTCCACCTAGTATCTGCTTTCTTTTGCCAAACCTGGATATGGGTTATGAAACTCTGCCTAGAAGGCCAGTATTCTCTGGCAGAGTCTCTGATGATAAGATACGTGTTTTATAAATACTAATACTGCCAGCTGAGGACATGTGAGGCATGACAGGCATCTATTCCTCAAACTAGATTCATCCACCTGCACAGTTTCCCCTGAGGTCTTCCACTTCTTATTGTGTCCAAGTCGAAACAGGCATGCACTGAGGACTTTGTGCTGCACATGTTTGGAAGATATACAATAACTTAGGATTCCTGGCCTTAATATTCTTAGAACAATGATGGTCAGCTGTGTTCCAGCAGAGAGCTGTTTCTTTTTGACAATTTCCTAATCAATATGCAATGTTCCAGTTGTTCAAGCACCCGAAAGCTACTTGATATATAGTCTTGATATAGTCTAATTGGTTCCATAAACATTCTTTATTCACACAAACCTTATTGCAGAAAGTTCTTCCAATAACAATTTTAGCCTTTTAAACATGCTAATTTGGGGTTAGACATTGTAATGTGATGTTGAAAGGTGTATGATTGTGATGGTAAAATATGGTTGTGATGGTAAAATTAGCCTTTTTACGACTCAATGCCTTAATATTCCATTCAGTTCTCAAATAGTTTGAATAGAAAGTTGTGAGCGAAGTGATTTTCTTTAAAAAAGCAAGGACATTTCTCAGCGATTCCAAACATCTGTTAAGTTTGCGACAGTGATTCCAAACGACTGTTAAGTATGTTAGGTTCAATGAATCTATTCTTGAATTCTACAAATTCTTTGTCTTTATCTACCATCTACCTTTTTCTACAGATCTACAGCAAATTACTACGATCTACTTGGAGTAAAACAAGATGCATCATTGGAGGAAATCAAGACAGCATTTTTTGACAAGTCCAAAAAGGTTGAGTGTTCTACCCCTCCCCCTTCTCTGTCTGTCTATCCTCCTCCCCGCCTTCCTTCCTTCCTCACTCACTAATCTCATATACACATTGGCACTCACATTCTTAATTTGTAGTAATTCTCAGGAGGAACAAAGAGAGCTTGTATAGTTTAATGAGTGCAGCAAGACCGTCTCTGAATCATAAGAGGTCATTTATCTCTGAGATAAACCAAGTATCCCGGCCTCAACTGGAAGAGTCTCAGAGTCTTTAATTTGAGAATGATTTGAGGGCTTTAGGCCCCATGAGAGTCTCTCATGAGCGACGAGAGTCTTTTTCATAATACTCATTTTCCCCTCAGGGGGGCAGTATTGTTCCACAAAATGAATGCCTCATTAAACTCATTCAATAGTGTAGTATTCATTGGTATGTATGTTCGCATCATATGTTTGTTGGTGTTTATTTTCAGTGTTATCATGTGTATTTTTACAGAAAGTGTTGTATATGTGCTTCATGTTTACGTTCATGCGTGGCACATGAGTTTATTTCTTCGTGCCTTGTCTATATGTGTCCTGTGTGTGCATGCTCTCTATCAGGGGATGTGGGAACAGGGGGGAGAGATAGGGGTCTCTTGTCCCATGAGAAAAACAGATTAGAGCTCTATGATAAATCTCTAGGGGACTGTGCAATCGTAGGAGTAGGAGGAAAAGAAAGATTCACATTGATTAGACATTGAAGTATGTCAAGCAAGTTCTTTCCACGAGCAGGTTACTCAATCATGCCCCAAATGAACCTTTCATTTGCTCTCAGTCCAATTTTTCCACAGTTGAATCATGGCATTGCATAATCTAGACTCTCTAATGTGTTAAAGGCAAAATACTTGGCAACTTTCTGTAAAAGTTGTTCATTCATTCTTGCATTTTTTCCAACCCACCAAACTACTTTCCAGTGGGAATGATTTTTTTAAACATATTTTGTTCTTCTACACTCGAGTTTACATACAAAAACATACCTCAAATGGGAAAAAAAACTGTCATGTTTCATGAATCAAAAATATTGCATTAACTTTTGAACAAACCCTCAATTTTGATGTGTGTTTGCAACATTGACAAAAATTTCTTGATTCTATTTGCTTTTAACACTTGCATGTATCTTCATTGAAGTATTGTATTATAAAGATGAGTAAGGCAAACAAGCGGGTTACTACTTCAACAGTGATCATTCAAAATGTGTTTTCATGTTTTTTTTTCATCCCACTGACATGTGTACTAAGTTCCGGGTTGCTGAATCATGTCTTTGTTGCCCCATTCAGGTGCATCCAGACAGTGACCCCACCAACCCCAAACTTCACAGCCAGTTTGTGGAGCTGAGCGATGCCTACAGGGTCCTGAGCCGAGACGGGAGCAGGAAGGAGTACGACCTCCGGCTCCGACACCCCTACCCAGGCAACCAACCCTTCAGACCAACGTCCACTCACACCTACACCCCCAGGTGAGACACCCAGCAACAATCCTCATGTACTTTCTCTTCTCCCAGCGCTTCATTCCCACACATCCCAACCAGCCCCTTCTCTGTGCCCGTGTTGACTCCACTCCACTGTGTCACTTAGTGCGGACCAGACGGAGCGCATGCGGTACTGGGAGCAGTTCCGCTACACCCAGGACACAGGCAATGAGCAGTGGGAGCAGAAGAAGAAGAGGAACATGCGACTCGTGGGCTACTGCGTGCTGGTTATGGTGCTCAGTATGGGAGCCCACTTTGTTGGATTCAGGTGAGGAGGATGTGGTTTTGGTGTATTGTTGCTATTATTATTTTTATTAGTATTATTACTATATTTATTTATAATTTTAGTAATGTGCGTGTGTCTGTCAGTCAGCGTGTTCTCATGCTAATCTATCAGTTGCTGTTTCTGGGCCCGTGGGGGTGTCTGAGTTGACGCTTGTTATTCTTATTTGAGCATGAAGGTGACATTTTCTTGACATTGTATTGTTTATTTGTGACCTGAGATAACATCTCATTCAGAGCAGGACCAATTCAAATCAATATTAGTTTCCGCTGTGTATTTAAATTGTTGTGCTGAATTTATTCTCATACTTCGAGGGTTTGTTGCTAACAAGCGCCTGGCGTTTGTTCCCCCACCACCGTGCCCAGATAAATCTCATTAATGTGTGCTCATGGCTGTCCCCAGACACACGCTCTGTTTTCTCTTCTGTAATCTGTGTTTTTGCATGCCGGGTTGACAATAATGGGGTCATATCACAGGAGCCACAGTGCATTGACTTGCTTTGTGATGATACAGACAGATTTAATTGCCAAAAGCCTGCTTTAGTCTGAGTGCTGGTAAATGGTAAAAGCTGTAGAGGTGACAATGCCATGGTACTTTAGGCTTCTATTAGGTTTTGTATATTTTTGTATATTGTGGTCGGAATGTTTATTTTTTGAGACCTATCACACAGGATGAGCTGACATCACGTGTTTCCTGTTTGAATGTCATTGTTCACCTCATGTAAGGCCAGAAAGCTACATGTTGTTTGAGTATGTGTCCATGTGGCTTTGTCTATTGTCTGTATGTATATTTCTTAATTCCCAGTGTGAAATATGTATGGTTCTTGTTGATCAGAAAACTGGAGGAGGTCCACAGTAACTTCATGGACAACAAGGACCGAGCTATCACTGAGATTTACAATGAGTCCAAAGAAAGAGCCAGGTGTGTAAGGACCTTTCAAGGATTTTAGAACACATTATGATATAATTTGGAGTGTTAATGAAATTATATAATGCCCTTAACATTGACCTAAAAGTCAATTTACTCCATGTCAAAGTTTTCCTGAATGGTAATGCATAAAACATAGGTATAGTGCCAAAGCATGGGCACACACACATACATATGCACAGTGAATTGTTAGCGAGACCAAAACTCTTACTGACGAGAGGCAATCTGAGATTTAGATTATATTTTGTTGGACAATGTGTGCTCCATGTACCCAGATCTTTTGCTCAGAATTTACTCCATTCTTAATTCAACCTGGTTGCAGGTGTCCGTTGCCTGTAGAACTTGTTATGAAACTGGTGTGTATTTCCTTTTGTCTTCTCAGAATGAATGGTTTCAAAAAACAGACAGAAATCCTGAGACAGAAACATGCTGAATTTCTTGAGAAATACAACGTGCGTAACAAGGACGATAAGTAGAATACTTGAAAAAATGAGTGATGGCTCTTGGAACCAAAGGACTTCTCCTCTGGTCCTCAGAGAATGCTACGTGTGGAAGCCGTTCTTGTATGAAAATGTGTTAGCAGTTAGCTGTGTTTTTTGAAGGAGTGTTTTTGAGCCATTCTTACCTGTTTGTCTCGGTTATGATGACTGAGACGGAAAGTGTGTGAATTTGGTTCACCGAAGTGAATGTTTTTGGTTCTTTATAGGCACAAGTTCTCATTAACGCTCCTCACTTTGGGTGGGATAATGTAATGTCTCAGCCGGGGAACTGATTAGCAAAGAGCTGTTGAACTTTAAGCTTCAAAGGCATTTGCTTATCCAGTTCTGGACTCTGATTCTCATTTGGTTACACTTGCAGAAGCTGTGGTTGTATTTGGCATTCCAGACAAAATTGTACACTTGAGTTCTGTCAGTAGATATCTACACATGTATGATGCAGATGGGAAGTTTTGTGAGTAAGAGGATGGTGCTTTGCTACCTGGAAACCCACAGTGGAGGGACTTGCAGTACATGCAATCAATTTACAACTCAATCTGAGTTACCCCATGCAGTGCAATATTTGATTGTGAATCATAAAGATATTATGCCTCACTTGATAGGCAATGTTTTGGAGAAGGTTGTGTAAGTTGTGTATTTTAATTAGAGATAAAATAGCTCATACATTACATCACTACGTGTGAGCATGTGTGCAACTTGTGGTAATCAACATTACCACAGTGCCTTCATGTGTGGTAAAATAATATTGTGTTGATTGCCTTAATATTTAAAAAATGTAACTGTTTTGTGCCATATTGCACAATAAAACATTGTCATGTCTCAACTGAAAATGGATTTGTCTCACTCCTTCCTTACAAATATCTTTTTCTTTTTATTGTAGTGTAGTTGCTGACTACCAGTCAGGTCCTAGATCCCCTTTAAATCAGCCCATTTGCCCTCATGCCCAAAATCATCCTCACAGGAAAATAGTTAAAATGATGGATCCCTTGACGGCTGAGGTGCAACAGCATGGCACTTTCCGGAATGTCTGGTACGGATGTTGACGTTCCCCTGTGACTCTGGGGCCAAGGACTCATTGGGATCAAGCTCAGATAACATGGTGGCCCATATGCAGGTGCTGGTCTCCACCACGATGAAGGAGATATGAAATGGGGTGGAATGACTCAACGGCAGCAGGCATTTCTTGCATCGTTTCATATAAAACAGACTAGTAGTTAGAGGTGCCACCAAGTAAACACAGACTAGACAATTAAACAAATGGACAACTCTGACCAAGATGCAAATCTATCCAAAGCATTTTTTCTGGAGGGTTAGTAATTGGGCATTGATGATCAGTGACCACCTCAGACTCTCCTCTTAAGCAGTTCCATAAAGCACAACAGCTCTGAAGGTTTGCTTTATGGAATTGTGTTTGAGTATGCCGCCCGTTTCACCCGGTGCAGGGCAGAAACCACATAAGAGTAGATAACACAGCCCTCATCCCACTATCCCACATGTGGTTTGTGCTTGTTATAACCCAAACAGATTTAACTGTGACGTTGAGGGACATTTGGTGTGTGAGAATAATGCTCCATCAAAGGATTATGATGAAATTGGATCATTTACTACACAAACAGACTAGAAGGGGGTTTTGCACATTTTCTGTTCTTGTTGGATACAAGATCTTAACTGCTTGAACTGTGACCTAAGATGCATGCATTAAAGAGTTAAGCTACTGGGTTTTAATATTATTCCCTGGGTCTATATCCCTTTTAGAGACGACAGGCTAGGTTGAAGAAATGACCAAACGACGAGGAAAGTCGCGGTTAATCATCAACCGACCAACCGGGTCACGAATGAAAAGAGCGAACGTTACACCTGCGCCCACATAAGCGCGAATCAGGTCTGGCTAAAAAAGTTGGCAGTGCAATGGTTACGCGCAAAAGGAGAGTTGCGCCGCGTGCGCCTTCACTGTTCTGAAGGGCAAAGGGAATGAGGGAAACGGTCACAACAAATAAATATAGCGTTTTCTTCCCACGATGTAGCCTAGTTAATCTGTGTTTGATATTAGACACTGGTGTTTCAACGAGTATTTAGTTAGACCGCACAATCGTTTAAGTCAAAGAGAGGAGCGTGTCTTCAACGAAACGTCATCTATTTGACTTGAAAGCCATAGCCGGGGGATAGACGATTTAACAGTGACCTCCAGTAGTCGTGAGATGTGCCGCGTGAGGCGGATCGGACCAGCCTGTCGTCAACGATTCACAGAGGACCACATGCATAGGCTACGCGCTTTCTTTTCTAGGTGGAATATCAAAACTATTATTGCCTGAATATGGATTCCTATTTAGCTTGTAATTAACCATCGGTTGATTTTTTTTTTCGACCTAACTGGGCAGCATCTATGAGAAAAGTCTTACCAGTCAATTCAGTCTGTTTCTGCAATCCTGTTTTACGAAAACTCTTTCATTAGGCCTACATTATAATCTACGGAAGACACATTTGATTCATTCGCCTCATTAGTAAAGTGCTATGATCTTTATTTTGTAGGCTATCCTACATAGGCTACTTGACAACCAAAATTAAAGCATTTTTGAAGCGCGTGATTTTAAGTAATAGTACCAAAGCTGACTGTTAAGTTGTCTTACTAACGTATAGTCTTCGCCCGTCTGCACAGGTAGGCGAGAACGAACCCCATGAAGTTAGCTTAATCAGTCCAAAAGACACATGCAAAGCCATGATGGGGGCAGTGACCGCTCAGTGTTTAGACGTCCTACACAGCAAATTATCACGGCTTTCACCTACTGGGTTACTCACTGTACAAAACTGGGAACAATGGATTTAAAAACGTATTGGTGCTTTTAGAAAGAATTCAAGGAAGAGGACATAAGCCTTTTATAATTTACAGAACTATTCCCGTGTCTTTGGAAAACTTAATAATGGGAACAAGACTGCAAGTTATCCTTGGAGTGTTTCAGTTTGTTTCTCTCACAGGAATACCCATATGTTGTGGCAAGGTATGTATAGCTATATTATTTTACCTTTTTTTCCCTGGAAGGCTAAGCCTGTTAATCGAACCGGCTCGACCGCCCGATTGATATCAAGTTGCGCCAGCAGACTGTGACGACTTCTGAAACCTATGTTATCATCCTACGCAGGTTGTGATGTTTGCCACTCTTGAGTCCATGGCATTTTTTTCACGTTTATGATTTAAACATTTGTCCGTGGCGGCCACTGACATTTGCCTCAAGTGTTTTATACCATACAGCGTCACAGGAGGTTATGCGCTTCCAGCTCATATTTAAATCGTGACCACAAAAAAGGTCAAAATTCGGTGAACGCGCAGACAAAGACCACTTGGACATGGTCTCGCTGTGAGGTTGTGCTGATTCATTCTAAACGCCAAATTCTCTGAAGACATAGAAGTCTTGCCATTTAGCCAACACAGCTGCCACAGCTGGCTACTCAGGAAAAATACTTAGTCAGAAACATGTTATGGGTTACATTTGGACTAATAGAAGATACACACAAGTTACACGCAACTGGTTTCTAGTTCAATATTTATCTGAAATAGGTAGTCTATCCTACTTATCTTAGCGTAGGCCTATAGACTAGTGATCCAATGTTTTGGAGGGAATACACATTATTGCTTATAAGTAGGCCTTCGTTTTAAATCTGATGTTTTCTATTAAACGTGTTGATGGGCTATGAGGATAGTGTGTATTAAATATGTTCTAATTCTAATTAATCTAAACAAAATCTGATTGCTCCTGTATCTGTCAAGACCGTTATTGCACATGGATGAAATCCACCACATATTGGAGAAAATAAATCCACCACAGAAAATGTAAGATTCACATGAGGGATGGATGACATCACACACATATTCTTGTCTCAGTGTTGTGCTGAATTGAGAACCTTTGCACTTATTGCTCACTCAGTGCCCTAGGTTTAACACATGAGTGAATTGTAACAAATGTTGTATATTAATTAACTGACTGTACAATTGCACTTTTAGTATTAAATGATCTCGGTGCACAGTCACAGCAGTGATTTGACCGGGGACCCATTGTGCCGCTTTGATCTGTGTGCATGTGTGTTGGCATATTTAGTTGTACATGTGTGTAGCCTATGTGCCACTTTTGCCAGTGACTCACTCACGAGAGGGAGTTATCTTCCGCTTGTGATGATGTCACAGTCTGTGAGTCCCGGCTTCTGTCACCTCGAGCCGCTCTGCAGAATAGTCCAGTCGCTGCTCGCCATGTCAGCTGGACAGACTCAGACCAGAGGCACACTGGACGATGATTCAATTGAAATATTATACAGGAAAGCCCCAACTGGGGGACGTACTGTGTCTGCGCTGCTGTGGCATCAGCATCGGGAGATAGGGGGGAGGATCACGTCAGTGATGTTGAGAAAGCAGCTTTGCTGGGAGCGGGTGGGATGCTCTTCACAAACCTCAAAGGAGGCCGGGTAGAGTTGACGCAGAGAAGCCTGGATAGAGCGACTGCCTCTGCTGCAAGAGCTGGCACTGCTTTGATTTGTGTGTGTGTGTGTGTGTGTGTGTGTGTGTGTGCACGCATGCGTGTGTGTGTGTCTGTCCATGGCAGTGCCAGTCTCCTTTTGAGCTTAGATCTTGGCCCCGTATTTCACAGTAGTTCTGATGCCAGTGAAGTTTGTGTGTGTGTGTTTGTGTGAAATGGTGGTGGTGAAGAAATGATCTGCCCCTTCCCTCATATTACAACACGAACACCCACTGGGTTTGCTGGCAGCCAGTCTGCTCTGGCCTTCATTTTTGGTGCTCAATAACATTGTTGAAACTGTGTATATCTGAAAAGGTAACAAACGAGTCACGTGAAAATTTAAAATAATCTCTCCTCGTCTCCCACCGTTTGGGTCTGCAGTCCTTCCCAGTGTAATCTCCTCTTCCCTACTTCATCGTTCCTCCCTCCTTCACTCCCTCCCTCCCTCCCTCTCTCCCTCCCGTGTGTACTTGATATCCTCCCTAAGTTGTTTGCTCAATTGTTTTGATTTATTCACATGTATATGTATACTAGAGATGTGTGTGGTGGATAGTATGTAAGAATATAGTTGTCACTTGTTAGTTCCTAGAATATCAGAAACAAACACACAGCGCACACACGCACACGCACACATACACACAAACATGCACAGCCATACACCCCCGCACACACAGAGAGGCAGAGACCTGGGCAAAGGCAAATGTGGTGACAAAGAGGGAGGGGGAGAGGGGGCAGAGTTTAGAGCAAAGTCTACATTCCCTTGACAGTGACCTTGTTCTAAAGCCCAGACCGGTTAGTATCCAGCCAAGGAGTGTGTGTGTGTGTGTCTGTGTGTGTGTGTGGGCACTCTTCAGATTTTCACGCTTGGCCAAAGGTTCCAGGTTGAGATTCAAAAATGACCGGAATTTACAGTCCAAACAAAGGTCACATTTACTATAGCACTTCATGCATGTTGAAATGTTATGACATTGCCTGTATAGTGTTTTGGAGCAGTTTTCCCCCTAACATTTTCTCCTGTTTCTCCCCCCTCTCTTTTAGCTAACACAGTGGCAACCTACAGAACCCCACAGATCTAGAGAAGGTAGTTATTCCTTTCGCTTTGACACAACATGCTTATTCATGATCAGATGGATGAACATGTATAGCTTCTCTATGCGGCAGATTTAAATAATGCCTACTGTCTTTGCATCCTGGAAATCTAGCCTTGAATCACTAAAATAGATGCTCTCCAGAACTCTAACCGGCTCTGTAATCAGCAGCTAAAATTGAGCACGGCTCTTTGAGCCAATCAGAAAACTTTTATTCTCACTGCTATTCCTGCCTCCCATTTCTTGAGTGCGCACAGCACTTGTCAGGAGAGGGACTCACGGGAGTTAGCAAGCTCCCAGCTGGCACATGCAATGCTAATGATTTTTCTTGGCCTTCTGTTTTCCATGGCCCTTTGCACTCTGTTGTCTGTTTCAATGAGCTCTCTCTTTCTCACCCACACACCCTATCACAAACACACACTCACACACACACACACACACACACACATGAAACTCTCATACACATACACTCTGTGTTAGTCTGTAACCTATGCTCACCTGGTCTCATGTCCTCCATCACTCCACTCTCACACTCTACTTTTCTCTCCTCCTCTCCTCCCTCTCTGGTGAAGTGGTGAAGTGGATGGACGTGTACCAGCGGAGCAGCTGCCAGCCGCGGGAGGTGTTGCTGGAGGTGTGGCGGGAGTTCCCAGAGGAGACGCACCTCCTCTACCTGCCGTCCTGTGTGCCCGTGCGCCGCTGCGGGGGCTGCTGCGCCGACGAGGCCCTGGAGTGCGTGCCCTCCCGCACCCACACACTCACCATGGAGGTACGGATGGCTCTCCATGTATACACACACACACACACACACACACACACACACACACACACACACACAGAAACACAGACACACACAGAGGAGCAGAGGTGCTCTCATGTAGTTCACACACACACACACGGGCATGCACACACATACACACACAACAGGATTCCATGGATGTTTACACACACACACACACACACACACATACACTCACATGCAACCACAAGCTCAGTGTGGAGAGACAGAGATTTACATCCATGCTCACACTGAAGAGAAACTTCACAGACATGGACATGTACAGACACACATACTGACACGCTCTTACTCCAGAGCAGCACTTTTCAACCAGTCGTGAAGCCTTTGCTGCTGGTCCCTGACAATGCATTCAGTACTGTGGCCCTGTAGGGGATCACCCCTCAGACACCTTCTTGGTCAGAATGGTGGTACCTAGATCACAATCAGTTTAAAACCCCTGCTCTAGAAATCGTCTCTTACTTTCTCACATACGCACACACATACACATACACACACACACACACACACATACACGCGCACACACACACACACACACACACGCACATACACACACACTGTTGGCTATGGTGATTGTGTGCACTCACACTCACAACACTCACCTTCCTAATGTTGCCCTGGAAGTAAGTCTCCACACCACTGTTCAGACACATCCAGACACACACAGACATTCCCTAAACAGGAGGAGGGCAAAGGTTATGAAGGTAAGAAGCAATACATCACACTCTTTCTCCCTCGTCTTTTTACCTCCCTCTCTCTCTCCCTCTCTCTCTTTCTCCCTCTCTCCCACTCTCTCCCTTGTCTATCTTCTATACACAAACACGTTAGAAATCAGTATTGACACACACTCACTCGAAAACATGCCTCCTCCCCCCACGTAAATTCTCCACACACACACACACACACACACACACACACACTCACTCACTCACTCATGCACACACACACACTCACACCACGTGCCTGAATGTGAGCCATACATATTCAGATAAGGGCAAAATGTGAGTCCTAATGGACAGGAGCTGGACTTTGTGCACGTTTGTGCTCTGTATGTATAGAAGGTGTTAGTGAATAAAAGATGCTGTCATTACTATGCATGCCAGTGCAGCATGCCACCCCGATGGTGATTCGTGACCATGGCTTTCCCTCCCTTCCTCCCTCTCAATCTCCGCAGTTGATGAAGACCTCATACATGAAGCATGAGATGGTCCAGCTCCCCTTCACCGAACACACTCAGTGTGAGTGCAGGTGAGCATGCGTGTCCACATCCTCATCCTCAACCTCACACACACACACATACACACATGCACATGCACATGCAAACATACATGCAAATACATTCTCATCAGTACAACTCTTGTCCTACCAATACAGTGAATACTTGGCCACTCTTTGGAGAGTACGCTCCCTCCTTTGCATATGCATATTGACCTCCCCGCTTGGTCCCAGTGGAGCACGTTTTTTTGTACAGAATCCGAAAGAAACGCCCCCATTTGGCTCGCTGCCTGATTTTTATTATAAGTCATTGAGAGCATCATCTCAAAGGACCATTCAGAGATTGAGGGTTGGGATTAGGGTTTAACCCAGGGTCTCAATGAGAGTCTGTAGACTGGGTTCTCCCATGCAGAGCATTTAATACTGTATGGATTCTATATCTCACACGGGGACTTTCAGTGAAATCCCAATATAATGAGCCTGGTTTGTGTTTCTTATAGTCATTATGGTAATGTATGTAAGATGAAGACAGTTTACCATTGTTCTGTGATTGAATAGATTTATGCTATATGTCCAGAATTCTTTCCAAACCTAACTTTTAATGTCTACATGTTGTTTCTCTTTCTCTCTCTCTGTGTCTCTGTCTCTTTCTGTCTGGTTCTTTGCAGACCAAAATCAGACATGTACACCCCCCCAACCAGGTACTAAGTGTGTGTGTGTGTGTGTGTGTGTGTGTGTGTGTGTGTGTGTGTGTGTATGTGTATGTAAGAGAATTGTTGCTTTTGTCCTCCACTTGAAATCCCAGTCACCAGATAACATCATTTTGTTCTCTGTCTGTTGTAGTCTTTCTTTTCTCTGCCCATTCCTCCGCCTCTCTTTCTCTCTCCTGGTCTTCCCTCTCACTGTTGTTTGCGACTCCATGGTGATGGCTGAGATCATTTAGCTAATTGACTGCGAATGAGGGGAAACTACCTGCACCATCAGACACTGGTTCTCCCTAATCTCATCCTACAAGGTCTTAGGATAGGATTTTCACGATGGACAAAAACAAGATGTTCCAGTTGCTTGCCAACTGTAGCCACCCAATGTAAACACATGGTCGAAAATAGCTGTGATTAAGTTTACATATGTAACGTTTTCCTCAGGCCATTCTAAGTCACTTTGTGTGGAGGCCCCCATTATACAGTACCTCTCCTGCCCTGGCAGTCAGGCCAGCTGGCCAGTGTCTAGAGTCTCTGGATGGGTGTCAAAGTCTCCTGCGTTGGGAAAGAGGACATCCATTTTATTGCTTAATTAGGCCAGTGGCCTCTTAGGGGCTCTTAAAAAAGTTGGAGAATAACTTGAATCAGAGAGGGAGGAGGAAGAGAGAAAGAGAGAGATGAGTGTGTGTGTGTGTGTGTGTGAGAGTGAGAGAGAGAGAGAGAGAGAGAGAGAAGGCTCCAGGCGAGTGATGCATGAGTTTTGTTTTGAAAGAAACTAGCTTTTTACGAATCCCCGCTGACTGGAGGTCACTGAGGCAGAGAATGCCCGTATATAGAAGGAGATAAATCACTGCACTTCTTAACCTCTTTTTGACACCGAACAGCACATTTCTCTGGTCATGTGAATGCACTCCCAAATCCTCATATGTTTCCTCACTTTCCCTCACACACATGATGTACAGGATTTTAGATGACTCTGAAGAAATATCTTTTGTGCTAATCCCTATGAGGAGTGACGGGCACAGCCAGCGCTAACGTGTCTCTTTTTTTGTTTCCTCTCCAGGCAGGAAGATCACCGGCCGACACGGAAAGACAGAAAGAGGGAGCGTGGAAAATCGCGACGAAAGAAAAACCGCAGGATCAAGCCCACGTATGTCCCTCTCACCTTCCAAATGTGCTTCGCAGCTCACACCTCCACCCCCACCTGCCAGATTTGCCCTAGTAATACAAATGTGCAGCGGTGTTGATGTGTGTACCTGCACGTAGGCATTCCCACACAGCCCCCCCTCCCCCCCCCCCCCTCCCTCTTCACAGCTAGACTGATGAACTAAAGAATTCCTTTTCATTTCCTTTCTCCTTTTCATTCGTACGGCCCCTCGTCAGTCACGTCTGACCGCCTCGAGTCAAGGTCAGTCCGTTTAGACAGTGTGTCCCTCACTGCCATCCATCATCCAGCATGCTTGGATTGAGTCGGTGGCAGGTGTGAAATCAGGCTAATTTGCTCCCTTATAATGCTCAGTCGCTGTCTCCCAGCCGACTGGACAGAGAGCCACTTAAGTCGAGACAAAGATTGATTCTCCCCTTAATTAAGTCACTCAGCTGTATATTTCCTCTTTCAGGCCTGGGCTTAATTCAGCCAGGGAGAGTGACAGCTCCTTCTCCCAGGCGACCAATTAGAGTAGCTTGAGGCGGCGTTTCAAAGTCCTGGGTGGACTCTGACCTCCACACCACAGTCTTTAAAATCGTTGTCTATCTCAACTGTGGCAGCGCATGGCTCTGCCTCCATGTCCCAATGCATTGCACCCAGCATTTTTCCCCAGAGCCATGGAAATGACTTTGTGAGGATGTAAGCTGTATGGTTTTTTCCACAGTCAGACGGCTTAACTGCTATGGAACCACTGCTGCTGACTCCAATTTTATGGAAATGTGTGTTAATGGAAATGAGTGAATGAGTGCATTTGTGTCCATTTTTTAAGAAACTAACCCATCTTGTTTGAATGATAATCATTTCCGTTAGCTTCCTCTTTCATTTTTGTAGTCAGTATAAGCAGCGACAGTATAGCAGTTTTGTCCAACATAATGATACAGTTAAGACGGTTGTCTGAATGAATCACACAGATTTTGCTCATCTTCCCTCCAACACAGACGGCCAGTTTGGACCACTGGTCCTCCTAGTGTTGCCCCCACGCCCAGTACCCCCTCCTCCCCCCGCACTGGTGCAGTGCGCGCCCTGCCCCGGGCGCTGGCGGACCCTCGACCCCATGTCATGTGAGTGCCAGTGCAGGCTGAGGGAGACGGGCTGCACACGTCGAGGAAAAAGACTCAACCAGCACAGCTGCAGGTCAGACACTGGGCACAACTGGACACAACTGTCCCCCTAATCCCCCCCCCCCCCCCCCCCACACACACACACACACAGACACTTAGCAGTGACCTGATGTCATGTTATGGACCCAAAATGGAGTTGCCTCTGTACTTCATGGCTTGATGTTTGCCCTTGTTGTCTTCTCCTTTCAGGTGTGAACCGGTGAGGGAATGATGTTGATGAACACTCACTTCCTCCTGGTTATAACCACTGTTGGCCCTCATAGCTTTAAGGAGAGGAGAGGAGAGGGATACGCTTCTCCGGGTGTTGGGAGGACAGTGGGGGGCGGTAGGGGCAGGTGGGTGGTGAACTTCCATAGACTGTGAAAGAAGACTGTGGGACAGGGAGTGTGTGCCGTTGACTTTCTCATGATCCCTCTCCACTAAACAAAGCCATCCACCACAGCATCTGCAGATGCTCTGATCTACCTATGTGTCTGTGTCTATGTTGTGTGTCTTCCAGGCTTGCCACATACTTGCTTTGATAGCATTTGCAGCTGAACGTCACCATGTGTATAGACAAATATATGATGTTGCTTCTTTATGAGGTTAAAGGGTAATGTAGACAACGTAAATGTTTGAAAAAGGGAAATGACCCGAACATGTCAAGGTCTCCTGGGCACAAGACTCAAATACCAGGACTATTAGAAGGGTATGGAAAGGGTATGTTATTACCCTTGATGGCAAAATGGGTGTGCAGTTTTAACAGATCTAACCTGAAATGGATTTATTGCAATCCTAGCTTTTTGCTTATAAGGGTTCTAAATGTAGGTTACAAATGACAAATCTAGGGAATTTTACATCTACTACTTTAACTTACTATAAACTGCCTGTGGAATTGAAATTACTTGAATGTCGCCAGTTGCCATATGAATGCTTCTACGTGAGTCAGGCTTTCCACCTAACATAGTTACACACTTATGACAAGATACCTGACAATTGAGAATACAACAGTTTAAGACAGTTGTAGGTTGCAGAGAGATTGGCTGTATTAAACGATAAGAGAGCTACTGTTGCAATGCAGTAGAAGAGAATAGCGTCATGTCTGTGGTATATAGGATTTAAACATGGCAGATGTGATCATCACTGCAGATATAGTGGATGGTGTGTGTCTACACTGGCCATGCTGATTTTAACTGTGGGCTCAGGATGGTTGGAAGAGATATCTGTGTGGTCCATAGGTCTGCTCATATATTCATAGCCTTATCACGGGCCCGCAGATTAGATCACTGAGTCTTTTTGTGTTTGTGTTTGTTTTGTTTGTTTTTTTCCCCTCCATCTTTCTTTTTTTCTGTTAGGATTGAAAGAGCCTTGAGCTCTGGCTAGGCAGTGAGGGGAATGTCAATAGTAAGGGGAACTGGCCTTATTCCATGAGTGCTGTGAGACACACACACACACACACACACACACACACACTCAGTCGTACACACACACACACACACACACACACACATACACACAGTCAATCTTACTTTCAATTGAATTAGTCCCTTTGATTCATTCCTTTTTAATTCATTACAGCCACTCTGAGTAGTCCACACAATCTTAACCACCACATCCTAAGAAAAGCTATAATGTCATAATCAGTCTCTTTCCCGCTCCTCTCTTTTCCTCTCTCTCTCTCTCTCTCTCTCTCTCTCTCTCATTCTCATTCTCATACTCACACTCACACTCACACACACCTCATACTCATTCTAGATGTGTAGACATGTGCGTTTGTGTTATTGTCCTTATGTTATTTTAGCCTCATTCTTTTGCAGATAGTATCCCCAAGACGTGTTTCTTTTGCACGCAGTGTTTCTTTGTTTCTCTGTTTTTGTTTTCTGTTAATCCGCCTGCACAGAATCTGTCTGGGTGGCCTAGTATGTACACATTTGGCATCCACACACATGTCTGTGTTTGGACTGAATTTAAACAGGGGAGAAAGGGGAAGGTTAAGCAGGCCAGAAAAAGAGAAATAACTATATAGTGTATTAATCAACAGCAGCATCAACTCTGAGCAGTATGGGGAAAAAGATCACAAAGTCACTCATGTGTTTGTGAACATACTGTTTGTGGACTGGATTGAACTGTACATTATCTGGAGTTTAATATATTTATTTTTTATATTGAGTTTTATATTGAGCTATGCATTATTTCTGTGAATTTGTGAATTTAATTGCTACTGTGACAACACACAAACAATCAGTGTTCTACATGGAGGACAATTATCAATTTATACATTTATACATAATGGTTGGTGATTAGACTGTGGTTAATATTTAAAGATTTACAGTTGCATAGATATTAGTATATTTTGTTAATGTCAAACATTTTGTAGTGCCTATTATTATAAACCATATAAGAGGTGGAAGCCTGTTTCAAAGGAAGATATTCTACAAGCACTGAATTTCTTATGAGTTCATAGCCAAACTTAAGTCTGCCGCTTTCTTCACGCTAACAATATTTTACATGACCTCTTTTTTGTTATTAAACAGAGGCATTGGACCCAGCAGTGATGATGACGATATTATATTGTTAAGTTTCCCGATGGCTATTCTGCTATCCAGGGAGGGAAATCAGACAGTTGCTAATTTGAATAATACCCATGTCCAACAATGGGCTCTGTTGTGCTTTTCACATTCCATATCAAAACATACACATGTGTGCACGTCCCTCTGTTTGCAGTATGTGCCCATTCATGTTTTAGCTGTCTGTTTATGTGTGGGCCAGACACGGTGGATGTCTCCTGTTTCTTCTCTCTTGGTTCTGGTTCTTTTCTTCCCTGTTTGTTTTGGCTGAAGTGTCACAACCCTAACACCCCATCATTATGTGACAGAACAGAGGCTCGTGTAGGGTCAGTAGGTGTGTGGTATTTCAGGCCCTTCAAATGGATATCGGGGCAGTTAAGCGAACAGATGCACTAGCAGTTTAGACACTATTATATTTATACTGGGCCCCATTTTTCTTTTCATTTTTAGAACATGCAGTTGAACTGCTCTCTCTCTCTCTCTCTCTCTCTCTCTCTCTCTCTCTCTCTCTCTCTCTCTCTCTCTCTCTCTCTCTCTCTCTCTCTCTCTCTCTCTCTCTCTCTCTCTCTCTCTCTCTCTCTCTCTCTGATCCCAGAGACTTTGGTATGACCGCTCTTACTTTTGCACTTTTGACTTGATAGGTTCAGTTCAAAAAGGGGATAATCTAACCAGCGTACAACACAGCCCCTTCATTAGTTTGGCATTTTGCTGGCTACTTCAAAGGCAGGCATCCAGACTATTTAGTCTCTAGCTCGCTACAATGTCTTAATTGTATGGCTAGCCCCCCCCCACAAAAAAAAATCATTAGAAAAACATGTGCAAGGGGATCCCCCCTCTCTCCCTGCCTATGCGTCTGCACATCATGTAGACTTTTGTGTATAAACAGACAAGATCTATTCCGTGGCAGCCGACATAGACAAAGTGGAAGCTGCAGTGTAGGTCAGACTGTGTAGAATATGAATGTACTGATCCTGTATCTGGATTGCACGCCCCTCAGAAACAGTATACTGTGGTAGGTAGCACAGCATCCATGCCCGCCATTTAAGGTCAGTGTTAGTGCAGATTTTAGTTGATGTGTTGATGTGTCCCATAGTAAGCTATATACCTGAATACAGTGTTCAAGTTCAAACAAACAGACCACTGGTAGTGCTACAACCCACCCAGAGCCTATTTTTTGATCTATAATGTTACCTGTATTTCCTCTTGTATGATAATGTGTGTATTATATGATGTTAATGAATACTACTGCTGCTGCTGCACCATTTGTGCCCTTTATCATAACATTATGTGTGTATGTGTGCAAATGTTCAAATCAAATTTGTGCTACAATATACAACAATGCCGGTCTTAAAATGCATATGTGATCCGCTTTTATGTGTACAGTATGTATATAAGCTCCCATATCATTTTACTTAGAAAAGAATCAAGAACTACCTGTGACATATTACAATGTCTTTGACACTATTAAAGGGAAATGTCTTATTTTTGAGAAGGGTGTCATTATTTACTGGTTTGGACAGCTGTATGCCTTCTCAGCCTCCCACTGTAACGTAACCTCCTGCTCATTTGATTTACTCCTTCATCTCTCATTTCATCCCCCTCTCTCATCCTCCCTTTTTATATCCCTCCCTTGTTCTCATTTCGTCTCTCTTTTAATGGTAATGAAAGACAAACAGGGTGGTAATTACCGGCATGTGCTAGGAGGCAGCAATGGAGGGAGGGGTAGGCCACCGGGAGGTGGGTGCGAGTGGTGTGATGTGAAAAATAATATTATCTCTCGGCGTCCTCGCCCTCCTCCTCCTCCTGCCCGCCAGGCTGCTGAGTCAGGGGACAGACGCCCCATCTGTCTGTCTATCTGTCTGTCTGTCCGCTCGCACTCCGACTGGATGGGCACTGCTAACCAGCCAGGCCTCTACTCTCTCGCCACGCGGCCAGACGGTCCTCTCTGGCTCCTCGCCGCCCGTGTCAGCAGTCGGTGCCAGACCGTGACGGTGGGATGTCTGGGCAGTCTCTGAGTCATTCATCATGGGGAAGCTCGACACAGGGTATTAGGTAGCACAGCCATCTTGCAGCTTCGTTGCATCATTATTGTGGGCTGTTAGGGTGAACCTATTCGCCAGCAGCGCCGTGATTTCTAATCTCTCCCCTGAGAGGGAGTCCTAAATCTAAGAGGTCAGACGCTCATCACACACTGACGTGGCATTTTCTCCCCACTGCAAAATATGGCCTCATTATTGCCACTGTTTGGAGGTGACTGAAATATGACAGGTGAAATGATTCGACGGCTGCTCTCGTCACGTGGCCCGTGCGAGGATGCAGAAAGTTTCTGTGCGCCTGTTTTGTCTGGAAGGAGACAGGACCCATTCAGAGCAGATGCTGCTGCCTTACTTGCCAGTCAGGGCATGCTGCCAAGCCTAAATATAGCAGCTGAGCCGGCATACGTTTGAGGGGAAAAATGGATGAGATTAGAAATGAACGAAACAGGAGGAAGATAGAGATGGGAGGGTGAGTGGAAAGGATTCAGGGAGTGACAGAGAGAAAGAGATAGAGAGAAAGAGGGAGAGAACAGACTTGGGGGAGAGGAGAAAAAGACCGAGCGAAGGAGAACAGGAATGAGTCATCCAGGAAGAGGCTGATGCTGGAGTGCTGCGCTCTGCCACTCCTGCTCAGGATTACTCCATGGCTCGTACACATGGAAATGCTTGGAGAGAGAATGCCTTGCTCTCTTGACAACATTTATGACATATGTGTATTTAAGTCTAACTTAAAAAAGTATGTCTGCCACAGTTTTTCAGTGATATTTATTATTTATACTATGATGCTTCAATCATTTAGCTAATACACTTTATAGACACTTTCCTTTTTTTCATTTCCAACCATAAACATTGCCTTGTGTTTTTTTCCACTGCTGTCTTTGTGAAGAGCGGCGCTTTGCTAATGATAAAACCCTCAGTGTGTTTATGTGGCGACCTTTTGTTGAGGCAGCTGTGTTGGAGCAGGTTCTGGGCCCTATCTGGACAGCATGAATGTGTGTGTTTTGATGGTATCTCAGACAAAAAAAGACTAACAAAGTCAGTGTATGTTTGAAAACACGCACGTGTGTGCGTGAGAGAGAATAGGTGTGGGCCAGTGTTCAAAGTGCTGTGAGTCTACATGTGTGCTGTTAAAGGCCCTATCTCACTCACAGGCCTTTCTAATGTTGTGGAACCGCCATCTGTGATGTCAGGAGTGTGTGAATGAAACAACAAAAGTGTGTTATCTTCCACATGAGTATGGACCTTTTACATTTTATTTTACTACTGTTTTTACTTCAGTAACACAGTCCAGTTATTTCAATGTTCACATAGGCCTCTGTTCCTGATTAATCTGCAGTTGGACTTCTTTCAGCATCATGGCAGCACCATGCAATGTCTGCCAGTCATTAGTACAAAAGTGACTACATCAGAAAACATACTTAGAGAAAACAGAGTATGTCAGACGACAGAGAAGAGGACATATCACTTGTTCTTAACATGCTGGCTCTTGTTAGTCATCCATGCGGGTGAGTTTGGGAACTAGAGTTAGTGGACTTGTATGACAGAAGATAGGTAGAATGTTATCTATTGCCCCCACCCATACATGTCTCCTTCCCTCTCTTTTTCTTTGCTGCGCTTTCGCCTCCTACATAATATTATCATTACTCCGTTGGTCCATTATCCTGTGAACATTCATATCCACTTTCCATTTCTTCAATTTGTGATTATGAGTAGCCTATGCCATGATATCTTCTCAAAAGAAAATGCAAATGTGAAAAACATGTTACACTCACGATGAATCACCTGTAACTTCATAAATCATGGTCAACAGAAGTGTGCAGTCTCATCGAGCCCAATAATTATATTGAATTTCACAATATAAAAATAGTTAACAGCGGCTCCTGGTGGTGATCTGAAATTCTACAGCAGTTGCTATTTTGCTTACACATTGTGCGCGTGCGTAAACGGGGACGTGGCAATGACGTCAAAATCCGGAAGCACCCGGACGGAAAGTGAAATACAGGACTTGGGAAAATCGAGAGGCCTTTTTATGAGAAAACTCACCTTTGTACAACATTAACAGTAAGTTCGAACGGCTCAAATGGCATCAAGCAAACCGAAGCCTTTTAATGGATTGTTTCCGTCGAGAGACCATCGGAACACATCTGTTTAATTTCGAGTTTATCGCCTGCGGCTAACTACCCATTAGGCTAACCATATAGCATACGTAGCTGCAGCGAAAGGGTTTTTGGTAGCACTAGGTAGCAAGCTAAACAGTTCACCAGCGGCATTTAAATAGCTACGGTTGTCGTCTGATAACTGTACTGTTGAAATACGTAACACGGTGTAATTTTAAATGTCAGACATTGATTAAGATGTGAGTTTCATTAACCTTTATTAGTTAGTCGGGTGTAAGTTAAAGAAACCCTGCTCTGGGTTGCCGACTTAATCCAATAACATGAACTGTTAGTGGTTAAAATCTGTTAGTCTGGTTACGTCGGACTCTATACTTAGGTTTCTTCCAATACGCTTATCGATTGTACACGTTTCGAAATGGATACACAGCTCTCAGATGACAGATCTTCGTAGTCAAATACTGTAAAACAGGAGTACAGTAACGTTATACGTATCCTAAATGCTGTTCTCGGTGTTTCAGTCTAGTCTGATGACTGTGGTTGTCCAAAACGCTGAATTTTACTGAAATTCTGTGGGCTCATAGAGACCAGTATTGGAGTTCAGATGAGTGTCTCTTTCTCTATTCCAAAGCAACTTGCCAGGGTGACCTCTTCACGTTAGGTTAGAAACCCCTTGATCGCCCTAATTGTTATCGCTGCATACCAGTACTCTGGGGAGGGTATACACAACTAGGTAGACTTAATTGTTAATAGCACATTCTTTCAAATATGACGATGAACAGGAAACGAATTTACAGTCCATATATTGTCATGTTGACATGTGCACTTGTTCTCGGGCTTGTTTTCAAACTTCAAAATAGAAATTACTCAACTTCAATGTAGGGCATATTGCCATAGCAACGTGTGCCATCTCCTGTTCTCAGATGCTCAGTTTTATTCAGTTGATTTGCTGAGAACAAAACATGTGACTGTAAGTGATGTGTGATTGATATCTGAGACATTTTTTATTTCTCTAGATGATGCTTGGAGGGAGAAGTCAACACTCATCACCACCAGACTCCTAGGGTAGGCCTGAAGAGGTTGTGCCACATTTGACCCAGTGCTAGTGGGCTCACGGCGAAACTCTCACCTGCTGGCTGAAACAACCACGCCTTTCTCTGTCACCTGACGGGCTGCTGGCTTCGCCCATCATGACCTGCAGAGATCGCACTCTGGAGTTCCAGTCCGCCTGCAAGTCCCTCCAGGGCAGACAAATACAGGTGCGCTTGCGATGTTGGACCAGGGCCCACTGATGTAGTGACTGAGTCACACTCTGAGTTTGCAAAGGTGTCCTGTTCCTCAAGTTCAAGTGCTAATGGCCTCTAGCTGACGTGCTCCATATTTATACAGTGCTGTACCATGTTGTTATTTGCATTGCCAACTATTTGTGATATTTTATTATTGACCTCAGAGATGGTCTTTAGGACTTGGGAGATGGAAAAGGGGAAATGATTAAAGGCAGTGGAGAATGGCTTTAGCATGGTTTGTTGGCCTGAGGTGTCCAGTTACATGCAGTGCAATGTGACTAGTCTAATTTAAGTCACCAAGTCTGCCTAGGTATTTTATATTATTATTAGTTATTAACTTTGAATATAATATTATTGCATGTCATTCCTTGTTCTTCATTGTTAACTAATATATATTTGACGGTTCCTGATTACCGTGTCATTCCATTCTCTTCCTTGTTTCAGTAGTAAAATATGATGGTTTTTGTTTCTGTCTCTTCCTTGTTTTCATTTTCTTTTCAGAATGGGACTCCTTCAAGTAAACCAGCACTCAATGCCCTCAAACAGCGCAGTGACTTCACTCTTATGGCAAAGTAAGGCGCAAAGATTTTTTCCCCTGTCATAGACTTTGTTTAATATGGCCTGCTGTTTAAGACTTTGTTTTGATATGGCCTGCAACACATTAAATCATTAAAATGAGTCAGTATCCCTTATGACGTAAGAATCTGAGGATCCTGTGTGATTGTTTCTTAATGTTTCATTTCAGTGGAAGTTTTAATGTGTTTACTTTACATTGTTTTCTGATCCTCTCCCCTCAGGAGAATTGGAAAAGACCTGAGCAACACATTTGCCAAACTGGAAAAGCTAACAATACGTAAGGTTTTGTTTTAAGTCTTATTTTGTTTTAAGATTTCATGAGGAAATATGATAAATAGCTATTAATTCAAATGTCATTTAATTGCAGTGGCCAAAAGAAAATCCTTGTTTGACGACAAATCTGTTGAAATAGAAGAACTGACCTACATTATAAAACAGGTGAGTGGTTATATTGTCCCATCTGTATGCTAAGCTCATGTATCAATGCACTTGCTCAATGTAATTACTTTGTATGAAGAGTTACCTTAAATACCATCATCCCAAAGTTACACGGGGCAGGGTTTTGGGGTGACATTTTTAAAATGCCCTTTTGTTTTTGGTTCATTTGTTTCGTCTGCCTCGCACTTGCAGGACATCAACAGCCTCAACAAGCAGATAGCACAGCTGCAGGGGCTTGTGCGCTCCCGAAGTGGACAAAATGGCCGGCACGTTCAGACACATTCCAACACCATCGTGGTTTCCCTGCAGGTTTGTTATATGACTTGATCCCTCTGAAGTGCTCTGATCTGGAACCAATCTAAGATGCTAATCAATGTTGTGTGTTGGGATGCTTACAAACAGTATGTTGTTACTTGCAATGATTTTTATTTTTTTTTTCATTTTCAGTCAAAGCTGGCATCAATGTCAAACGACTTCAAATCCGTATTGGAAGTCAGAACTGAAGTAAGGAAAATGTTTTTATTGTTATCAACCCTGAGTAAATCATTCTTGCAACATTGAAGCTGAAGTTTGTTCACTTAATGAATTCAAAGAAACCAGAAAATTGTGGAACTGATCATTTCATCATTTTCAGAACCATGTTTTACTCTTTCTCTTTACGGCTGCTGTTTTTCTCAGAACTTAAAGCAGCAGCGCACCAGGAGAGAACACTTCTCAAACGCTCCGGTGGCTGCCTCCCCTCTTCTGGCCAATAACTTCGGTGAGAGAGAACACTTCTGAGAAAATCAGGAATGCTTTCAAAACATTGCTGACATGAATCCTATCAAATTTCAGCTGGTGACATTGAATCGTAACCCAGAAGAGTCAACAGTAGATTTTATCGGTGTCAATCTGACGGCTTGGGAAAACAAAAATGTTTATTTTGTATCTCTGTCTCTGTCTGCTTTCTGTGATGGTAGGGAGCTCCGTGTTGCTGCAGGATGAGTCGCGGAGCATGGGAGGTGAGGTCTCTATAGACATGGAGTCCCAGGCCAACCCCCTCCAGCTGCAGCTCATCAATGAGCAGGTAACACCAATATCCAAACACAGCAACGTCCTTGGCCTTAACTCTGTAATGTAAACCCACTGAGGGCGATAAAGTGTCGGCAACTCCAGAACATTGCTCAGGAGTTAAGAATCAGAAGTCACAGTTCCGTCAGTTGTCTGCCATAGTTAATTTCAACCATCAGCTGCCCATATTTTCGTAAAATAAGATGACCACTTATTCCATCTAGATTTTTCACTCAAACCTCCCAGGTGGCTTCAAACTGTCTTCACATCACTGGCCATGGTATCCAGGGTTTCCCGCAGTAAAATTGGTTAGTCAAGGTGGTAGGGTGGCGTTTGTGGGGGCAAATGTGCAAAGGTGATCACAGTCACTGTTTATGGCAGAGCTGACAGCATTGCTACAAGCATCCTTCTTGGTTTTAAAAAGAACAATTCAAGGGCCCTTTGATAATTGCACTCTTTAACAAGTGCAGACCATTTATGCTTTCATGCAGGCTATCAGACTGTTGCCCTGCAACCTGTTCCGAAAGTCTGTCTTAATCTATACACGGAGAGTAAATGAAGTTTAGATTATTTTATACTTTTGTGTAAGATTTACAATTTTGAATTAGAATGTTTGGCGAACGATGATAGATAGCGCGATGACATTCAACCACCAGATGCCGCTGATTGGATGCATCACATGATTATATAGCCTAGGCCCACCCGTAAATCCTCAAATTATGGCCGGAATAATAATTGCCAGAAGTAGCCTTTGACTATCAGTCCATGAGCACTAAAAAACATTGTTTTGATTTAACTCAATGAAATTAAAGAGCTTTTATTAATAGTTTATATTGTTGGTTGGTTTAATTGCCTACTGTTGAATGAAAAGTCGTTGTCCTAATGGGTCTCAACACGTTGCTCTCAAGCTACCAATAGCTTGGGCTACTACATTTAAACACAATTGTTGCTGCGAGGCATTCCAGCATACGAATTTAATAAAAAAGTAAATCATGCATAATTAAAAAATAACTCAATTTAGGCTACCGTAGGCCTACTTGGCGACGCAATAAGGTTTTCCATTACATTTTCCTGTCTCGCAATAAACACAGCGGGTGGAAATCCCGACACTCTTTCAACTACATGAAACTTAATAGTGAACCATCAAATACCCCCCAGATTTCAGTGCCTATCAGTCCCGACATTTAGCAATATAATCAAACAGTCCAAAATTTGAGGAATTACAGTATTAAAAATGTTTAATTGTTTTTTAGTATTATTTTTTTTTATGCGTTCTGCAGAGAAGGGAGACAGGCGTTGGTCACGGTTTGGAATGAAAGGGAGAAAACAGTAGGCCTAGAGTAACACGGTGGATATCGCTCATATAGGCTACTTATTAAAAAAAAAAAAAAATTGACGAGTTAAGGCGGCAGGCGTGTGTTGCTAAGGCGGCCGCCTTAGCTGCAAAGTGCTGCGGGAAACCCTGGTATCAGTCCCTGGCTATGAGGCCACGGTTTGGAACTCATGTGAAAGCTGTGTTTGCTGCTACAGCTTTCTTCATCGCTGTGTATTTGCCTGTGTACCCTCAGGACTCGTACATCCAGAGCCGGGCCGACACAATGCAGAACATTGAGAGCACCATTGTGGAACTGGGCTCCATCTTTCAGCAGCTGGCGCACATGGTGAAGGAGCAGGAGGAGACCATCCAGAGGTGAGGAGAGAGTACCCCACTATCTTTAGGAAACCTGGCACTGGCAAAGCAGAGGAGGAGTTTAGTATCCTAAACATGGAGAGAGTACCCCACTATCTTTAGGAAACCTGGCACTGGAAAAGCAGAGGAGGAGTTTAGTATCCTAAACATGGAGAGAGTACCCCACTATCTTTAGGAAACCTGGCACTGGCAAAGCAGAGGAGGAGTTTAGTATCCTAAACATGGAGAGAGTACCCCACTATCTTTAGGAAACCTGGCACTGGCAAAGCAGAGGAGGAGTTTAGTATCCTAAACATGGAGAAAGTACCCCACTATCTTTAGGAAACCTGGCACTGGCAAAGCAGAGGAGGAGTTTAGTATCCTAAACATGGAGAAAGTACCCCACTATCTTTAGGAAACCTGGCACTGGCAAAGCAGAGGAGGAGTTTAGTATCCTAAACATGGAGAGAGTACCCCACTATCTTTAGGAAACCTGGCACTGGCAAAGCAGAGGAGGAGTTTAGTATCCTAAACATGGAGAAAGTACCCCACTATCTTTAGGAAACCTGGCACTGGAAAAGCAGAGGAGGAGTTTAGTATCCTAAACATGGAGAGAGTACCCCACTATCTTTAGGAAACCTGGCACTGGCAAAGCAGAGGAGGAGTTTAGTATCCTAAACATGGAGAAAGTACCCCACTATCTTTAGGAAACCTAGCACTGGAAAAGCAGGGAAGGAGTTTAGTATCCTAAACATGGAGAGAGTACCCCACTATCTTTAGGAAACCTGGCACTGGCAAAGCAGAGGAGGAGTTTAGTATCCTAAACATGGAGAGAGTACCCCACTATCTTTAGGAAACCTGGCACTGGCAAAGCAGAGGAGGAGTTTAGTATCCTAAACATGGAGAAAGTACCCCACTATCTTTAGGAAACCTGGCACTGGCAAAGCAGAGGAGGAGTTTAGTATCCTAAACATGGAGAAAGTACCCCACTATCTTTAGGAAACCTGGCACTGGAAAAGCAGAGGAGGAGTTTAGTATCCTAAACATGGAGAGAGTACCCCACTATCTTTAGGAAACCTGGCACTGGCAAAGCAGAGGAGGAGTTTAGTATCCTAAACATGGAGAGAGTACCCCACTATCTTTAGGAAACCTGGCACTGGCAAAGCAGAGGAGGAGTTTAGTATCCTAAACATGGAGAAAGTACCCCACTATCTTTAGGAAACCTGGCACTGGAAAAGCAGAGGAGGAGTTTAGTATCCTAAACATGGAGAGAGTACCCCACTATCTTTAGGAAACCTGGCACTGGCAAAGCAGAGGAGGAGTTTAGTATCCTAAACATGGAGAAAGTACCCCACTATCTTTAGGAAACCTAGCACTGGAAAAGCAGGGAAGGAGTTTAGTATCCTAAACACTATCCAGTAGTAGATTTGTAGTCACACTTATGTGTAGGCACACACATATTTTAACTGGGGGAAAAAACAATACAAATGGTGTTAAAACAGTTTGGGTATGAATGCAAGCAAACATGCTCATGTTTCCTCCTCTGTCCTGTCAGGATTGACGCTAACGTGGAGGACACACAGCTGAACGTGGAGGCAGCCCACACGGAGATCCTCAAGTACTTCCAGTCGGTCTCCTCCAACCGCTGGCTCATGATCAAGATCTTCCTCGTCCTCATCATCTTCTTCATCATCTTCGTGGTCTTCCTCGCCTGAGATCCTCGAAGATGAGGCGGAATCGAAGGAGGACGAGCTTGTGGTGTTGAAGAAATGGACTAATGCACAGATAATGAGTGGGAAAGGACTGTGGACGATGGAGAGAGGGGAGGGGAGGGGTGCAGAGCAGAGATTGATTAAATTATAACTGGACTTGATGCTTTTAGTGACGAGACTGAAGTCAGTTTATGCTCAGAGTCTCTGTGTGGTAGGCCCCAGTGCATACCAGAGAGGCAATGAAGACTTAACTTGTGCTGCATCTGGGTGTCCGTGGAGAGACTTTTGAGTTGCACAGACTTCACGTGCTCCCCTGTAGAGATTTGCAAACATTTGAGCCTTCAAATCTTTGTTTCCCTTTTCTCTATCTCTTTATCATCACTATTATTGTTGATTATATTAAGAGAGGCGGAGGCTTTTATTTAAATTGGTTTGATTCTGCAAACTAGTCCTGGTTTTGATTTGTCCCTACAAATTTTTGTTTATAACTGAAGTGGTGACAAGAGAAATGACGTATATGACTCGTGAGGTAATGTGAACGACTGTAGGACTTTGGAATCGCCCAAACGGTTTTTGTTGCGGTCTCTCTCGACCACTTATTATTCCCACGTCTGCTGGCGACGGAGAGGAGAGGCGATTTGTGTGAGATAAGAGCCCTAGATTAGGGCAGGTTGCTTTGGGAGAAAAGATTTGTTTTTCTTTCGCTTTCAACTCTTGCTTTGCCAAATAGTTTTGCGTTCATGAACATGTGGTGGGACTTCAACCATGCTCCAGAGGCTGCCCTGTGTGGAGCTGACCGGGATTTATTAGTTAGTCTGACCCAGAGAAATGAAGGGCTGCCTCGCTGTCACTGTCCTCATGGCCGGCCCTCTTCTGCAGAAGCTCCGCCGTACTGCCATGACTTGAGAACGCTGTGAATTAGCGTAGCATCTGAAGTTGGGGTACTCTAAACGTTACCTCTCCCGGTCACTGTAAATCTGAAGTTGGGGTACTCTAAACGTTACCTCTCCCGGTCACTGTACATCTGAAGTTGGGGTACTCTAAACGTTACCTCTCCCGGTCACTGTACATCGGCTCCTTCATCACGCTTCATTTATTGTTTCTCAGGTGTAGTCTGGTCGGAGGTCTCGTCTCTTGGCCAGGTGCCTGCATTAATGTACAGTGAGATATTAAACTAACGTGCACTTTTATGATAACTCCTGCTTCTCTTCACACTTTTTTTTTAGCCAAATGCCTTGCCTCCTCTTGTATAAAGTGAAAATAGTAACATGTAAGGAAAATGAAGTGCATATTAAAACATCATTTGGAAATTATGAACTTTGTATCTATGCATCATGTTTTGTTGGTTAAAGGGTTTGAGGCGGTCACCATCTAGTCACATAGACACTAGTGTCACATCTCATGAGGAATAGTTCCAGTATCTTGACATCACTGCATCATCAGCAAAACAGGGTAAAAATGACAAACATGTTACATAAAGTATATATTAACAATGAATAGGAACAGCATAATCCTCCTGTAGCATTACGTGTCGGCAGTATTTAGTTGTAAGCCTAATCTAAGACACATGTGTCTAATATTCAGATGCCCTTAGGACTTAATGAGGAATAGCTGAAGGGCAGGGCTGTGGGCACATGAGCACATGGGCTTACACAGGAAATGGCAAAAACAAATGCTTATATTCACATTATATTAGCATTTATTCACAATGTATAAATTACAATATGCATAGGCAGTCACTTTTGAAAAACAATTACACCACAAATTTCATAGAAAACGAGATGGAGATGTTATCTCAGGAAGCTACATTACTGTGACCAGATAAGCACTTACAATACAATTTAGTAGGTAAGTGTTTGCATTGTATGTATGTATTTGTGCCTTTGTTATCAACCCTGTGTCCCTCATGTTCTTCTGGGTTCTGTTTTCGGTGTCTCTCCCTTCCTCTCTCGTCCTCCAAATCCTCCTCTGCTCCCTGGCCTCCCATCCCTTCTCCTCCCCCGGCGCTCAGCTGTGGACTCTCTGCTCCAAGGGGCTGATGTCCGGCATGCTCCTGCTTCGCGTCCTCCTCGAGCCTCGCTGCACCGCCACCTTCTCGGGCACCTCCTCCTCCTCCTCGTCCAGCCACGCCTGCTCCTGCAGGTTGCCCCGGGAGCCGCCCAGGAAGCCGCCGGGGCCGCGGGCCGAGCGGAAGCGCGAGCGGAAGCTCACGAAGGAGAGGCTCCTGCTGCGCTGCTTCTCCCAGAGGTTGGCGCGGGCCTGCATCTCGGCGTCGCTCTCCATCTCCTCCAGGCAGTTCAGCAGCACGGTGCGGAAGAGACGCGGCACCTCCTGCACGTCGGGCTCCATCTCCGTCACCACCTTCCGGAACCTGCCCAAGGGGCCAGACCACAATCAGGGACCTCGCATCGCACGCAGCTGTGGGGTGTGGCCTTAATGGCTACTTCGTAGGAGAAATCACAGTACGCCCTAAATGACCCAGTCCAGACCAAGCACTTATAACTAAACAGATGTCGTAAATGAAGAACGTACCTCTAATCATTCTAATCTCTATCAACCTCCAAACAAAATGATAGCATGTCACATTTATATTTGCTGTATAACAAATCTGTTATAATGTTGTAATAGGCATTTCACAAATACATAGGTATTATGCATTAGTATAGGGGAATGTCTGTCATACAGACATGCAGTTAACCCCTCTGCCAGCCCAGGGGTAGCCAGCCTACCTGTTACCCCTCTGCCAGCCCAGGGGTAGCCAGCCTACCTGTTACCCCTCTGCCAGCCCAGGGATAGCCAGCCTACCTGACGATGGCGGGTCCACAGAGATGCGGAGGGATCTTGGAGCAGAGGTCCTGCAGGCCCATCACGTCACCGGGCGTGAGCTCGAACGGGGCCTTGACCGGCACCGACGCCAGCCAGCTGTAGTCCACAGAGGACGAGGAGCTGTGGCGTCGGCGGCCCTGGGCGGCGCGCTCCAGACGCACACGCTCCGTGCGCTTCACCATGGCGCCCAGCTCCAGCATGAGCGTGTTGATGACCAGCTCCTCGGATGTGCGCTGCCCGGGCACCTTGGGCTCGAGGGAGAACACTGCTGACCATGGGAACATCTGGCAGTGTGGGGAAAAGATGTTCAATTACTGCATCAGTATCTACACAAACAGCTCACAATAGCTAAATGCAATTCAGCTATTTATGCCTTAAATACATGTTGTATCCTCTTCCAAGGATACATCCTCTCCAAACACTTCTAACAACCTAACACACACTTACCATGAACTTCCCTCTCTTCCTCCTTCTACCACTTTCTCCTCCTACCACACTTTGACTAGTACTTGCCACTCTTATCTCTAGTAATAGCATTGACAGATGCATGGTAATGCCTAGCTAAGGTCTCCTCTGCACTGCAGCTTGAGTGGTATTCTCTTGCTATAAGTCGCTTTGGATAAAAGTGTCTGCTACATGAATACTTGTCAATGTAAATGTTTATGCTGTGTTGTGGATGTTTGCCTTTTGTGAACTAATGTGGTGGACTGTCAGCAGTCAGAACCAAATCTGCAGTAAAGTAGTCTCTTGCACATTTGACATTTTACACATTTTAAAATATAGGCTTATTTTGTGATCATGAAAGAGTGAAAAGGTATTATGATAAGCATGTAATTCAATACAACCATGTCATGTGTACCTGTTAGCTGCAAAAGTTCTGAATATAGAGTTTAAATATCCAGTGGCATAAAAATGTCAATCATTCATAAGCAGGCAGGACTGAAGCTTACCTCTTCAATCTGATAGTCAGGCCTTCCCAAAGTCAAATTTTGTGTTTGGAGGTTTGTGAAGGTGCAAAAATATCCAAGAAAGAGGTATCCTGGGGTGAAGTTGTAGTACTGCAATATTCAAGTTGCCTAATAAATCCAAGTGCAGAATGCTGGATGTGGTCCCAAGAACATGACTGACTTGACTACCTTGCAGGTCTCTGGTGGACAGTGGCACAGATGTAATCCGCTATTAATACACTGACACCTCCTACTTATGCTACATAATTAGACAGCCCACATGGCTTCATGCATGTGATGTTTATGTGAAACAATGGCACTGCTTTAACAACAGGTGGCTTCAAATGAAAGCATTTTACCTAAAGTGAGAGCAATGGTCACTTTTGAAATAGACTGCCATTTTTTATATACTAGACGATGCATAGAGGATAACTGCACATATGCTCTTATAATATTTTTTTTTATTCCAGTTAATATTTAAGTAAATGTATGTTTGTATGCTTAAAAGTGTAGTAGACCAATTGGTCTTGATGAATTGAGTAAGATTACATAACACACAGCAGGTGAATCTAGAAGAGGCCTCAGGTTTCCATGGTGCTCAGCGGTCTAGAGGCTCAGTCATCAAGGATTATTACAATACAGTTCCTAGAAGTGTTAAGATGTTATAACTAATATGAGATAATCTCATTATACTCATTAGTAGCCTACTGTTGCCATGAAAGAGATATAGGCCTATCTCAAGATACAGGACACTGAAAACAGTTGGGATATGTGTGGTGGAATGGCTTTAAGAATTAAAATAATTCAGAAATCTGAAAGTTTGCTATTTTCAGCGGCCAGGGATGATACTCAGCAAAGATGAGAATCTTCAGCGTCTTTGAAGAAATTGTAGACTGGGTAAACCCAGCCTAATCTGCCGGCGATTTTTTTTCCCGCCCTGCAGCAATGTTCGACCTTAAAAGATGGAGCATTGTCTGGTGATTCTTAGACTAAAGAAATTGTGCTCTGCATTAACTTTCTATTTAAGTCTGTGGTATTGCCACTAGATGGCGATAGTATTAAGATTTCAGAAATTAAATTTCCCCTGCCTGAATATCCAAATTTCCCACCAGATCTACGTCACTGACCGACCCCCACCTCGTGTGTCAAGTAGAGTTTAGAGGGATCCCTGACAGCACGAGACAAACTAGCTAGCCTGCCCTGAGATAGAATAGCCGTTTTTGTGTAACGTTAGCGTTTTGATCAATCGTAACTGGCGGACGTTACATACGGTAAAGACGACGGATTTACTCTTTGGATTTCAAAGTAAGTTAATTTCTCTACTTTACATGGACTGAAAAATAACGAGTCCCCACGCTATCAGTTTACACTGGCAACAGTGTTTCAATTAAAAGGCGCGTAACGTTAATAATCTGCTAGCCACGATCAGTTTTTTTTTTTTTTTTACATTTGACACTCTAGGAACAATCCTCCAACTCTGGCACTGTTGCTTGACTCCCGTTTGTAAAGTGGAAACCAACAAAATAATTTGCTAAGAAACTCCCTCCTTGTTCAGTAACGTGTTCGCTAGCTACCATTACTAGCCTTTTCTTACCCATCATTGACCAGAATCACGATAGCTAGATTATGAAGGTTAACAGTTAGTGTTGGCGGATAATTTACGTTATGCTAATTTAGCTATCTTAACTGTCAACTTAAGACGTTTTTCCCTGAAGAAGAAGCAAGAGCAGGCATAACGTTAACGTCAACGTTAGCAGCTACCCATGTGAACAGCTTCTCAGCCCGAGCTTGGTTTGTAACATTAATGTTACGTTATTATCAACAAGAAGATACAATGTGAATAATCATGAAAATGATAAAGAGTGCAAGATAAAATGTTAGCCTAAATGAGTTGAATTGTCAACAAATCTCTTTGAGTAAAACCATTTAATCTTATAAAACAATATCCATCGGTCATTTTTTGCTAACTGTGTTACTTAATGAGTGTTTACGTTTTTTTGTTATCGTCCATGGATAAGGGAAGCTTAAGAACGTGTTTTGACATGAGCTCACACTATATGACTCGATAAACCCAGAAGCAAACAAATCCTGAATGTCTGCATTCCTTTGTTTAAGCAGGAGATCCTGCGTTTATAGTGTCTTTGTGCGCCGGGGAGGGAGAATTTCTTCGCGACTAATTACCCTTTTCCATCTAGCTTCTACGTTATTCATTCAATTCACTACACATCCACATTCACATTCTGTATTGCAGGGGAAATGACAATGAGTAAAGGCAAGTTTACAAATGCTAAAACAATGTATGTACAAGTTATTTACATTTTATGCATATCAAGCGTGTGTGTAAGGGTTTGTTGTCAAGTCATCCAACCCCCTTGAGAGTTAACTGGTTTGCACTATTAAGGAGAGGCATCACCAGTGCACAAACACTTCCACTCACATGCAGTTTTCTCAAGGGCAAGCTCTCTCAGATATTGCTTTGGAGCAAGTCTAAACAGTAGTTTTCCATTCCACCTCTAGGCAAAAGTATTAATCTCTTCACAGGCACATCTTATAAAAAAAAAAATGAAATTTTAAAAGGGAGATCTTCCCCAGACACTTAACTGCTATGTTGCTCTGTTTATTTATTTACATTTTAAGATGGACCTTTGATAACACCACTGAGTGGTTTCTGACCTGCTTGAAGTTCTGTGTGTGGGTGGGTGTGTCACGGTTCTGGCACCATGAGCTGGGCAGCGGACGACTGGACGTCGGGCCTGACGGGCCAGGTCCTGCAGAAGGTGCGGGAGCTGCAGGCCCAGCAAGAGCGGCTGGGCCGCGAGAGGCAGCAGAAGCAGCTGCAGCTGGATAACGCCGAGGCGGCCCTCCACAAGCACAAGCTGAAGGTACGCTAACGCCACTACCATCAGGCATCCCTCTCTCACTCCTGCTGGTCACTAGCTGATGAGCCTCACTCTGTGTCCTCTACCATTCTTAGAACACAGTGCAGGACACATCATCCTGATTCCATTCTTGGTTTATTCTGAAGAATAAACAAATTCGCAGTCCCAGTATATACTATAGAAGTATTCAAAACACGGCTCTCTCCCTCTTCTTATGCAGCGCGTGCGATTTCGAAATGCATTATCTTAAAAAAATTAAAAAATAAATGTTTGTAACCCTTATCACTACTTACAGAAATATTAAAAGAAAGTAAAAGTTGGAGTACTACCTTTTTTGATTTCCGGTAAATACTATACCCTCTTGATTCGGGGCTGTTTTTGACTGACTTGTGACGAAATTTGAGTGTTATTGTTCTGGGAAGTCTTGTTGTGTCATAGTTCCTTAGAATTAGGTTCTCCACTTCTTCCTATTGACCTGCAGCTACTCATTTTTCCTCATACCAAGCCTTGTTTATGTCCATACCTGAAATGCCATATAGGTAACTTCATCATAGCGTTGCAATGTGGTCATGGCGCCATCTCCGCATGCCTCATCCTGATATGAGGATGCATGTGCCTAAGTGCCTAAGCCTCCTCTGCTCACAGACCCCCCCCCCCCCCCGTCTCCTCATGAAACTCTCCTCTGTCTGTGCCCCTGCCTGTGCCCCTGCCTGTGCCCCTGCTCAGAGTGAGGAGGTGCGGGCGGAGCTGACGGCGGCGCAGCGGGAGCTGGCGGGGGTGCGGGAGCAGGCGCAGGGGGAGGTGCGCGCGCGTGAGCGGCTGGCCCAGGACCTGCAGGCGCGCCAGGCCCAGGTGTGCAGCCTGGAGGGCCAGCTGGAGGCCGCCCACACACTCACCGGCAACCTCACCAAGGAGGTCAAGAGGTCAGTACGCACAGACAAACATCCAGACATGTATGTAGGCATGAACATATCATTGTATCAGTGTATATTCAGTAGGCATGGCCAATGCAGTGTTGGACGTAGTGTGTGTTGGATGCTGTGTGTGTGTGTGTGTTGTGGTGCTCTGATGATGCATAGCAGCTGTAACAATGTAATTGTTAACAAAGTAACAATAAGTCATTGCCTGTAAAGGATGTATAAAACAAAGTCTGTAACAAAGTCATTTCCTGTAAAGGATTTAATAAAGTACCAATCAGTAACACCAAATCCCCTCGCTGAGTTTGTGAAGAGGTCAGTGAGAGACACAGGAGAGCACATGCGTTCAGTTTCTTATGCTCTCTCTTAGGCTCCTGTATCAGTCATTATCTCCTAATAATGAGGACTGTGTTGTATTGATGATTGTATTGATTCTGCTAGTGCTGTTGGGATGATTCACTAAAATCTAGATGTTATAAAAATGTATATGGTTTGTTGAGGCAACCAGCGTATAGCTGGTCTGGGATCGATCCTTAGTAACTTAGCCTCAAGTACACCACATTTCTGGTGTTTGAATTTGAATAGTTTGAATTTACCATGACCATCACACACTCAAGTCAATTCAACTAAAGTTACAGTACTCTTCAACTGTAGTACTGCTCCACAGTGGTCAAACTCTACATAGTGTCCTCTTGTAATGGCCTAAAGTGCTTTTAGAGTGGTTGGTCATAGTTCACATCCATGTCTTTCTCTCATGACGACTCCTGGATGTCTCCCCTGGCTCTGTGTCCATAAACATGTATTAAGAGTGCTGAGTGTGTTTGCTTTGGCAAATAGAGTTAAGGTCTTGCATAACGGCCTAACATGATTAGTGTCGGTGTCTTCGGCGCTCTTCTCCTGCAGGCTGGAGGCAGAGCTGGAGAAACTGCAGAGAGCCAACGGCTCTGGGGACTCCATGTTGTTTTCCACTCCCTGCTGGAACATGGCATCACCCTGGGAGCACAACAGTATGTGACTCACACACCGTCACTCAGTCTCTCTCTCTCTCTCTCTCTCTCTCTCTCTCTCTCTCTCTCTCTCTCTCCTCTCTCTCACTCTCTCTCTCTCTCTCCTCTCTCTCTCTCTCTCTCTCTCTCTCTCTCTCTCTCTCTCTCTCAGTCTTTCACACACACTCACACTCTCTCTCTCTCTCTCTCTCCTCTCTCTCTCTCTCTCTCTCTCTCTCTCTCTCTCTCTCTCTCTCTCTCATTCTTTCACACACACACACACACTCTCTCTCTCTCTCTCTCTCTCTCTCTCTCTCTCTCATTCTTTCACACACACACACACTCTCTCTCTCTCTCTCTCTCTCTCTCTCTCCTCTCTCTCCTCTCTCTCTCTCTCATTCTTTCACACACACACACTCTCTCTCTCTCTCTCTCTCTCTCTCTCTCTCTCTCATTCTTTCACACACACACACACTCTCTCTCTCTCTCTCTCTCTCTCTCTCTCTCTCTCTCTCTCTCTCTCTCTCATTCTTTCACACACACACACACACTCTCTCTCTCTCTCTCTCTCTCTCTCTCTCTCTCTCTCTCTCTCTCTCTCTCATTCTTTCACACACACACACACACTCTCTCTCTCTCTCTCTCTCTCTCCTCTCTCTCTCTCTCTCTCTCTCTCTCTCATTCTTTCACACACACACACACACTCTCTCTCTCTCTCTCTCTCTCTCTCTCTCTCTCTCTCTCATTCTTTCACACACACACACACACACTCTCTCTCTCTCTCTCTCTCATTCTTTCACACACACACACACACTCTCCCTCTCTCTGTCTCTCTCTCTCTCCCCCGCTCCCCACACACACATTTTGTTTCCTAGTCCACCTCTTTCTGTCTCTGGGTCTTTCTGTAGCTCTTGACACTTTGTTGTGTTGTTCTTTTGTGCTGTTTTGCTCTGGCCTGCTTTGTTTTCCATCCTGTCGTCTCCACCACCTCACTCTGACAGCATGGGCATTGATCTGGGAAAAGT